>NW_016820994.1:87494-99255 GCF_001698545.2 Rhinopithecus bieti | reverse complement strand
TTTTTTTTTTTTTTTTTTTTTTTTTTTTTTTTTTTTGCCACTCATTAGCATCGTTTTCTTTTAGCTTGGAGAACTCCCTTTAGCATTTCCTGTAAGACAAAAGTATTTATCTTTCCTTCATTTCTGAAGTACAGATTTGCTGTGTACAGTATTTTTAGTTGAAAGATTTTGTGTGTGTGTGTGTGTGTGTGCTTTGAATATATTATCTTACTTTCTCCTGGCCTGTAAAATTTCTGCTGAGTTATCTGCTTTATGCATATTGAAACTCCCTTATACGTTATTTGCTCCTTTTCTTTTGCTGCTTTCTGCATCCTTGCTTTGTGTTTGATTTTTGACAGCTTGATTATAATATATCATTGGGTAGCTATATTTTAGATTGAATCTGATTGGCAACTTTTGACCTTCCTGTAAATTGATATTCACATCATTCTCCAGTTTTGAACCATTTTGTGCTATTATTTAGTTAAATAAATTTTTTACTCCTTTCTCTACTACCTCTTGAACACTGATGACTCAAACATTTGCTCTTTTGATGTTATCTCATAAACCCTGTAAACTTTATTCTTTTTCATTTTTTTCTTCCCTCACTGTATATATATTTTCAAATAACTTGTCTTCAGGTTCACCGGTTCTTTCTTTTGCTTGATCAGTTCTGCTGTTGATGCCCTCTATTTGCATCTTTCATTTTGTTCATTGTATTTTTCGTCTCCACTTTAAAAAAATTAATTCAATCTCTCCATTCAATTTCTCTGATAAATTTCTAAATTTTTTTCTGTATTTTTCTGAAGTTTACTGAGCTTCCTAAAACAATTATTTTGAATTCTTTGTCAGGCAGTTCTTTATCTACATCTCTTTATGGTCAGTCACTAGCATCTTATTTTGTTCATTTGGTGATATCATATTCCCCTGATTATTCTTGATCCTTAGGGCCATGCATTGATGTATCCACATTGATATATGTACCTAATTCTGTCTTCACCGTTTAGCTTTGTCTTCAACAGTAAGCTTGTCCAAATATTCAAGGAAGGTGTAGTCCTAAAGTCCCTAAGTCCACGAGCGCTTTAGCCATTACAGTGCCAGAGAGTGCCCTAAGCCCAGGACTGACTCAGTCAGAATCCCATGGCTCCTGAAGTTGACACAGTACTCATGCACCAGAAGCCTGTGGCCACTGAGATTAGTGCAGCACTGGGGAAGTACAGCCTCTGTGGCTTGTCTGCCACTGAGGTTTATTAAGGGCCCAAAGTCCCTGTAGTCAGTTGGTGATTATGAAAGCTAGAATTTTAGCCTGTTTTACTGGAGCCACAGATTCCCATCTGGCATTGGGACAGATCTAGAGGCTCTGTCTTTGAGCACCATCCTAAGTTGATGAGCCATGGGGTTCTTCGCAGTGCTGGATTTTACTGTGGTGGGCCCAGTACTAGGTTCCAAAGCAAAGTCATATGCTTAATTCCCTCTTCTTCCCCAAGCAGACAATATCCCTTTCTGTGCTACACTTCCCAGAGCTTGTGGAGGAGTGATGTGGCAGTCTTGTGGCCACTGAGGCTGATGAAGTGCTCAGTTGTATGCAGTGCTCACTGCTGATGAGACTGGCACAGTACTGAGGCATGCCCAAGGCCCGTGGGCTACAATATGCCTGCTGCTGAGGTTTATATGGGACCTGAGGCTGCTGTAGTCAGTTGGCAGTGATGCAACCCAGAATTTGAGTTCTTCTTGCTGGGGCCATAAGTTCTTATCTGGCATCAGGGTGGATCTATAGGCTCCATCTGCAGGAACTGGCCTGGAATCATGGGCCTTCGCATTTACCCCAGTGGTGGGTCTTAATTTGGTGGGTCATTACTGAATTCCAAGGCAAAGTCCTATACTTACTTCCCTCTCTTTTCCCCAAGCTTGTGGTGTCTCTTTCCATACTGCACTGCATGGGATGGGGGAAGTGGTAATGAGGACAATAAATCCTTTCTACTCTCTTCAATGTGCCTTTTAAAATTATTATCCTAAAACCAGGTACTATGATCTCTCACCTCATTTCCTTAGTTCTTGTGAAAATGTATTTGTGCATGGACAGTTGTTCACATTGATGTTTCCATTAGATAACAATCATTGGAGAATCCTGCTCCAACATGCTCCACCCCTTTGTTTGACTTGGAACCATTCCAAAGGTATTCTGCTCCTAGGTGTCTTGTTTGAATCATCAGCCTGTTCTTTAAGGAAAATAATGTGCCATGTTTGGAGTCAGAGTGAGGCATTGTGCCTATTGTGCAGGAGTTTAATTCCACTTGAGAGATAAGATTATCATACAGGCACACAGGAAATAAGGTGAAAATAATCACAGGACAATTTATACACAAGCATAGAGTGTTTTCTTAAAATAATTTTATTATGTTTAAATGAATGCATAAGCACTGTAAACATGTTGAAGAGAATGAACCATAAACAGTAATGCCATGATTAAAAGTTTATGTTTTATTAAAAGTATATGTTGATATACTGCCCCAATATTTTTTTCTATATGTGACTATTTATCTAAGAATTAGTGCTGGAATTAGATTGATACTTATTTTTGTAACCTAGTTCTTTCTTCACTAAATATGGTAAAATGAACATTTGTCTATATCACTCACACTGACCTCTTATAATATCCTTACAATGACACATCATTCCAGTGATGCAAACAACTATGGAAAAAGACTCAGAGGGGGCTTGTTATGATCCCCAGGGGAATAAAAAATAAATAAATTGTACTGTGGGTCTCAGCATTCCATTTCTATTGAGGGCCTCCTTCATGTGGTATTCCACTGTCTGACATCAGCTACTTACTATATGTCAGACAGGAGACCAAGTATTGAACACGCATGGTGACTAACATGAGTATCCATGATCTAGGACCTTACAAGCTAATGAAAGATTAGCGTGGAATTAATTCCTTTCTCCTTTCATCAGACTATTAAACAGAGGTCATGCTACCTCTGAACATTTTTATGTTTCTGATTATCTGACATTTCAAGATGATAGGAATAAACTCTGGGGTGACAGAAACAAACAAAAAAAACCTCAAAAAAAATGTTGTTTAAACTCATGACAGGGGAACGATGTGTGGCTCACAGTGGTTTCTGCAGTAGCCCCACCTAAACGCTTTGTGTGAGCATTTTTTTGTTTGCCCACTCTCAAGACCTGGTGGGCATAGGTGATGTAGAGACCTCAGAGGAAAACACCTCAAAACCATTCATGCCAGAATGCAGAAGTAAAATGGCTTTGGTGAATGTGCAGATCACAGATCTTTCTGGAACATCTAAGTCTTCAGCATGTGAGTTTGCCATATTTGCTACTATGACAAGATCTGATTTTGTTTTCATCGTCATCCCTTCTCATTACATTATCCTGGGGAGGTCATCCAGAATTCTCTCTTTTCTTTCTGTTTTAAAAACATTATTTATGAAAAGTTGCTAACACTATTTCACTAGGAGTGTCTCTAATTTTGTCAATTAAATACAAACATAAGTTATAATAGATTCCTTTTCATGTTGAGTTATGCTGTGAATACACTACTCAATACATAGACTTTAAATGGCTGAAATATTGATAGAGCTCTGGAGAGCAGAACAAGAGGAAGGAAGGTGGAGAATAGTTTAATAGTTGATCATAAAAGTTAGATTTTTATTCCAAATGTTAGAGAAAGAAGGAATCCTGCCTAAATCATTTTATTAAGCTAGTATCATCCTAATACCGAAGCCAGGAAAGTACATAACAACAATAATGAAAACCAGAGATCAATATCCTTGATGAACATAGATGCAAACATTCTCAACAAAATAGTGGCTAACCAAATCCAATAGCATATTAAAAAAATACATCATGATCAAGTGGGTTTCATACCAGGGATGCAGAAATGATTTAACATATGAAAGTCAATAAATGTGATACATTACACACACAGAATTCAAAATAAAAATACACTCATCTCAATAGACACAGAAAAGCATTTGACAAAATTCAGCATTCTTTTGATAAAACCCTCAACAAAATTAGCAGAGAAGGTCTATACCTTAAAGTAATAAAAGCCATCTTTGACAAACCCACAGCCAACATAATACCAAATGGGGAAAAGTGGAAAGCATCCTCCCTGAGAACTGGAACAAGACAAGGATGCCCACTTTCACCACTTCTATTCAACATAATATTGGAAGTCCTAGCCAGAGCAATTAGACAAGAGAAATAAATAAAGGGCATCCAAATAGGAAAAGAGGAAGTCAAACTGTTGTTGTTTTCTGATGATGTGATAATATACCTGGAAAACACTAAAGACTCATCCCAAAAGCTCCTAGATCTGATAAATGAATTCACTAAAGTTTCAGGATACAAAATCAATATACATAAATCAATAGCACTACTATACACCAACAGCAACCAAGCTCACAATCAAATTAAGAACTCAAGCCCTTTTACAATAGCTGCGAATATACTTAATCAAGGAGTTGAAAAATTTCTACAAGGAAAACGAAAAAACACTGCTGAAAGTAATTATAAATGATACAAACACATAGAAACACATTTAATGCTCATAAATGGGAAGAATCAATATTGTGAAAATGACCATAGTGCTAAAAGTAATCCACAGATTCAATGGAATTCCCACAAAAACACCATTCTTCTTCTTCACAAAAATAGAAAAAACAATCCTAAAATTCATGTGGAACTGCAGAAAGAGTCCCTAGAGCCAAAGCAATACTAAGCAAAAAGAAGAAATCTGGAGGCATCACATTACCCAACTTCAAATTATACTAAAAGGCTATAGTTACCAAAACAGCATGGTACTGATATAAAAATAGGCATGTACACAAATAGAACAGAATAGAGGAACAAAGAAAAGCCAGATACTTACAATCATCTGATCTTTGGCAAACTTGCAGCCAACTGACCTTTCATGAAGAACACAAAACATAAACTGGGGAAAGGACACCTTATTCAATAAATGGTCCTGGGATAACTGGCAAGCCACATACAGAAGAATGAAACTGGATCCTCATCTCTCAACTTAAAAATCAACTAAAGATTAATCAAAGACTTAAATCTAAGACCTGGAACCATAAAAATTCTAGAAGATAACATCAGAAAAGCTCTTCTAGACATTAGCTTAGGCAAAGAATTCACGACTAAGAATCCAAAAGCAAATGAAACAAAACAAAATTGTAAGTGGGACCTAACTAAACTAAAAAGCTTCTGCACAGCAAAAGAAATAATCAGTTGAGTAATCAGACAACCCACAGAGTGGGAGAAAATATTTGCAAACTACACATCCCAACAAAAGACTAATATCCAAAATCTACAAGGAACTCAAACAATGAATCAGCAAGAAAAAAACAATCCCATTAAAAAGTGATCAAAGGACATATATAGACAATTCTCAAAAGAAGATATACAAACAGTCAATAAACATGAAAAAATGTTCAACATTACTAGTTATCAGTGAAATGCAAATGAAAATCACAATGAGATTCTACCTAACTCCTGCAAGAATGACCATAATGTAAACATTAAAAAAATAGATGTTGGTGTGGATATGGTGAAAAAGGAATACTTTTATGCTGATGATGGGAATGTAAACCAGTATAACCACTATTGAAAACAGTGTGGAGATCCCTTAAAGAACAAAAAGTAGATCTACCATTTGAGCCAGCAATCCCACTACTCGGTATCTACCCTGTATTAGTCCATTCTTACACTACTATAAAGAACTGCCCAAGACTGGGTAATTTATAAAGGAAAGAGACTTAATTGATTCACAGTTCTGCAGGGCTGGGGAGGCTTCAGGAAACTTATAATCGTAGTGGAAGGGGAAGCAAACACATCCTTCTTCACATGGTGGCAGGAAGAAGTGCTGAGTAAAAGGGGGAAAAGCTCCTTATAAAACCATCAGATCTCATGAGAACTCACTCACTATCACAAGAACAGCATGAGGGTAACCTTCCCCATGATTAAATTACCTCCTACCAGGTCCCTTCTATGACATATGGGGATTATGGGAACTACAATTTAAGGTGAGATTTGGGTGGGGACACAGAGCCAAACCATATTATTCCACCCTTGACCCCTCCCAAATATCATGTCCTCACATTTCAAAACACAATTATGCCCTTCCAACAGTACCCCAAAATCTTAACTCATTTCAGCATAACCCATAAGTCCAAGTCCAAAGTCTCATCTTAGACAAAGAAAGTCCCTGCTACCTATGAGCCTGTAAAATCAAAATCAAGTTAGTTACTTCCTAAATACAATGGGAGTACAGGCATTGGTTAGACACACCCATTCCAAATGGGAGAAACCAGCCAAAGGACAGGGCTACAGGCCCCATGCAACTCCAAAATTCCACAGGGCAGCTAAATCCTAAAGCTCCAAAATTATCTCATTTGATTCCATGTCTCACATCCGGGGCACACTGATGTAAGAAGTGGGCTCCCACAGCCTTGGGCAGCTCAACCCCTGTGGCTTTGCAGAAAACAGCACCCCTCCTAGCTGCTTTCATGGGCTAGTGTTGAGTGTCTGCAGTTTTTCCAGGTGCATGGTGAAAGCTGTTGGTGGATCTACCATTCTGTGGCCTAGAAGATGGTGGCCCTGTTCTCACAGCTCCACTAGGCAGTGCCACAGTGGGAATACTGCGTGTGGGCTCCAACCCCACATTTCCCTTCCACACTACCCTAGTAGAGATTCTCCATAAGGACTCCACCACTGCAGCAAACTTCTGCCTGGACATCAAGGTTTCTCCATACATCCTCTGAAATCTAGGTGGAGGTTTTCAAACCTCAATTGTTGACCTTTGTGCATCTGCAGATTCAACATCACATGTAAGCCACCAAGGCTTGGGGCTTGCACCCTCTGAGGCAATGGCAGAAGCTGTACCTTGGCCCTTTTTGTCAAAGCTGAAGCTAAAGCAGTTGGGACACAGGACACCATGTCCCAAAGCTGCACACTGCAGGGGGGCCCTGGGCCCAGCCCACAAAACCATTTTTCCCTCCAAGGCCTCCAGGCCTGTGATAACAGAGGCTGCCGAGAAGGTCTCTGACATACTTTGGAGGCATTTTCCCCGTTGTCCTGGTGATTAACATTCAGCTCCTCATTATTTAGGCAAATTTTTGCATCAGGCTTAAATTTCTCCCCAGAAAATGGGTTTTTCTTTTTTATTGCATCATCATGCTGTAATTTTCCAAACTTTTATGCTCTGCTTCTTCTTGAACACTTTGCCACTTAGAAATTTCCTCAACCAGATCTCCTAAATCATCTCCTTCAAGTTAAAAGTTCCACAGATTTCTAGGGCAGCAGCAAAATGCCTCCAGTACCTTTGTTAAAGCATAACAAGTGTCACCTTTGCTCTAGTTCCCAATAAATTCCTCATCTCCATCTGAGACCACCTCAGCCTGAGCTTCATTGTCCATATCACTATTAGCATTTTCATCAAAGCCATTCAACAAGTCTCTAGGAATTTTCATACTTTCCCATGCCTTCCTATATTCTGAGCTCTTCAAGTCTCCAGGAAGTTCCAAACTTTCCCATTTTCCTGTCTTCTTCTGAGCCCTCCAAAGTGTTTCAATCTGCCTGTTACCCAGTTCCAAAGTTGCTTCCACATTTTCTAGTATCTTTACAGCAGCACCACACTCTCTGCAGTACCAATTTACTGTATTAGTCAATTCTCATGCTGCTATGAAGAACTGCTCAAGAGTGGGTAATTTATAAAGGTAAGAGGGTTTAATTGACTCACAGTTCTGCAGGGCTGAAGAGGCCTTGGAAAACTCAGAATCATGGCAGAAGGGGAAGCAAATATGTCCTTCCTCACATGGCATCAGGAAGGAGAAGTACTGAGCAAAAGGTTAAAAGGCCTCTTATAAATCCATCAGGTCCCATGAGAACTCACTCACTATCATGAGAACAGCATGAGGGTAACTGTCCCCACGATTAAATTACTTCCCACTGGATCTCTCCCACAACACATGGAGATTATGAAAACTACAATTCAAAATGAGATTTGGGTGGGGACTCCAACCCACAGTTTCCTTCCACACTGCCTTAGCAGAGGTTCTCCATGAGGGCTCCACTACTGCAGCAAACTTCTGCCTAGACATCCAGGTGTTTCCATACATCCTCTGAAGTCTAGGCAGAGGTTCCCAAACTTCAATTCTTAATTTCTGTGCACCCATAGATGCAACACTGTGTATTGGTGTTGGACACAGAATCAAACCATATCATATCCAAAGGAAAAAAAGTCATTATATGAAAAAGACACATGCACATGCCTGTTTATAGCAGCACAGTTTGCAATTGCAAAAGTATGGAACTTAGGTCTGACCTAAGTGCCCATCAGCCAACAAGTGGATAAAGAGAATGCTATATGTACTTGATGAAATACTACTCAGCCATAAAACAAAGTGAAACAATGGCTTTTGCAGCAACTTTGATGGAGTTGGAGACCATTATTCTAGGTGAAGTAACTCAGAAATGGAAAACCAAATATTGTATGTTCTTGCTTATAAGTGGGAGCTAAGCCATGAGGATGCAAAGGCGTAAGAATGATAGAATGTATTTTGGTGACATGGGGAGAAAAATGGTTGGGAGGGGATGAATGATAAAAGACTATATATTGAGCATAGTAGACATTGCTTGGTTCACAGGTGCACCAAAATCTCAGAAATCACTGCTAAAGAACTTATCTATGTAACCAAAAATTACCTATTCCCCCTAAACCGTTGAAATTAATGGTTTTTTAAACTAAGTGTTTTATTCTGTGTCCACTTTTTCTCAACAAAAAAGTGTACTTTTATTCATTATTTCATAATCTTCCAGCAGTATGATCAAGAATTTGTCTAGTCTTTGTCCTGGCTTCCTAGCATGGAACTTCTAAAATCCTTGACACTTCCTGAGTGATAGAGTCTTTGTTATGCTAATTAGGTTACTCATGGTGGACCCCTAGATAGCTTCTGGGTGAGTGGAGCTGATCACCAGAAAGACCTACTATGTGATTAGGGAGTTGGCACTTTAGACCATCTTAATTTGGGGGGAAAGGAGGGGAACAAGAGATTGAGTTAAGTCACATGGTATGTTAGTCTGTTTGCATTGCTATAAAGAAATACCTGAGACTGGGTAATTTGTAAAGAAAAGAGGACTGTTTGGTTCATGGTTCCGCAGGCTGTACATGAAGCATGGTGCTGGCATCAGCTTCTGGTGAGGGCATCAGGAAGCTAACAATTAGAGTAGAAGGCAAAAAGGGAAACAAGACAGGGGGTTCCAGGCTATTTTAAATCACCAGCTTTCACATAAACCAGAGTGAGAACTCATGCATTACCATGGGGATGGCACCAAGCCATTCATGAGGAATCCACCCCCATAAAACTGTAATCATAAGTATTACTTTTCTGAGTTCAGTAAGTCATTCTAGCAAATTATCGAACATGAGGGGCAGAGTAGAAAACTCTTGGATTGGTAGTTTGTTGGTCAGAATGCAAGTGGCCTGTGGATCCACATAATTTATAATTCATGTCTAATATACAGTCTTGTTATGAACCATGCTGATCTGATGCTAACTTCAGGTGGTTAGCATTAAATTGAATTGTATTACAGTATATTTAGTTGTGGTAAAGGCAGGAATACTTCCCAACATTCAGATGTAAGAATCATATTTTCAAGTTTATGGGGAACATGTTAACGTTTAAGTACACTAAGTAATTCCCATCAGGTAATACAGTTAAGTGGCTGACTTAGAATTCAAACCGAGGCTTGTGTGATTCCAAGGTCTGAGATCTTTTTGCTTTTTGCCAGCCTGCTCTAACTCTCACAAAGATCACATATTACAAATGCTTATCCCAATCCCATTTCAGGAATGAAGCTGAAAGGAAAACTGCTAAGGGAGACATTTCTGGCCCCAAGTCTTCAGTCTCCTTAGTGTGAGAAGTGTTTAGAGCAATGTAATTTTGCAGAATAAGCCTGCAAGTATGTAGCCAAAGATGACTGTCCTGAAATGTGAACTGTGCAAATGGCTTTCTTCTGTGGTACAACGGTTTTCTGATTTCCTTTAAGAAATGAGAGCTCCACAATCTTGAGTGATGTTCAAGGCCACTGTGTTAGGCTCTGAGGATACATGAAGGTAGAAGCTAAGGTCTCCTCCTTTAAGCAGCTAACAACCCAGTGGGAAGACAAGACAAGGAAGAGTAAGATAAATAATTGAGACAGAAAAGATCATAAATAAAGAAAATATTTATGAGGGTCAGGGTGATTGTGGAAGAATTTCTAAGGGAAGATCAGAACAGGGCCTTGAAACATGCATAGGATTAGAAAAAGGATTACTTCCAAGATTGGAGTAGAGCACTATGTGCAATGTTTCTCCTACAGTGTCGACAGTGAAAGTGATGATGAGAATGATGATGATGGTGAAGATGATGATAATTCAAGCAATTCTGCAGCTTTCAGATGAGTGCACTTCTGGTTAGAGTGCCCAGGAATAAAAGAGCTGTTTATGCTTTGAAATGAAACTTGCACTGTTTAATTTTGTTCCTAGAGGTTTTTGAATTAGAAGCACTCATCCCAGCCAGGAGTGTTGGCTCATGCCTGTAATCCCAGCACTTTGGGAGGCTGAGGTGGGCGGATCACCAGAGGTCGGGAGTTCGAGATCAGCCTGGCTAACATGGTGAAACCCCGTTTCTACTAAATACACAAAATTGACTTGGGCTTGGTGGCACATGTCTGTAATCCGTGCTACTCAGGAGGCTGAGGCAGGAGAATTGCTTGAACCTGGGAGCTGGAGGTTGCAGTGAGCCAGGATTGAGCCACTGCACTCCAGCACTGGCAACAGAGTGAGATTTGGTCTCAAAAAAAGAAGAAGGAGAAGGAGAAGAAGAACTCATCCCTAGAAGGAAAACTTGCCCAAACAAGAAGGAAATGCCCCTTTTAAGGGTAGGATATACCTGTAGGTGCCCTGAATGGGAGCATCAGTTTTGACAGAGAAAATTCCAAAGCCTGGGGTTTGCACAAGGAAAGGATTGAATGCAATGCAACTTTAAGCTATGTCACCATCCCCAGAGAGTAAAATGCTAATCCTCTGTCAGGCCAGTGTACCCAGGAAGTGGTGGCCACCAACCCACCCTCCCTCCCTCTGACACTATATGGTTCTAGTGCAACTGACCCATTCTATGTTTGAAGACCAGGCCCTGATTGATTTAAGCTTATTATGGTCTCCTCTCCCAGTCTCAACCATAATTGGTTTGAGATGGACATATTAGCAAATTTGAGCCAATGAGAGAGAGCATCTAAGGATTTGTGCAGGAGCAACTAGAAGTGACCCTCCTCCTCCCTTGGAGAATGGTTTAAGGCTGTGAGTTTGCAACTAGCAGTAGCTGTTCATAAATAAGAAAAGAGGGCTTGGAATGGGGAAGATGGCAATGAGTGAAGCCTGAGGATAAAGCCAGCACTATGAAAGACAGAGCACAAAGAAAAACCAAGGCCGGGCGCGGTGGCTCAAGCCTGTAATCCCAGCACTTTGGGAGGCCGAGACGGGCGGATCATGAGGTCAGGAGATCGAGACCATCCTGGCTAACAGGGTGAAACCCCGTCTCCACTAAAAAATACACAAAAACTAGCCGGGCGAGATGGCGGGCGCCTGTAGTCCCAGCTACTCGGGAGGCTGAGGCAGGAGAATCGCGTAAACCCGGGAGGCGGAGCTTGCAGTGAGCTGAGATCGCATCACTGCACTCCAGCCTGGGCGACAGAGCGAGACTCCGTCTCAAAA
>NW_016820994.1:0-87297 GCF_001698545.2 Rhinopithecus bieti | reverse complement strand
GCTCTCAAAAAAAAAAAAAGAAAGAAAGAAAAGAAAAACCAAGTTCTGGTTATAATATATGTGTTATTGAATCAAGTATAACCTGAATGCGGAAATGTTCCTAAATCTATCAGATTTGTGAGCCAAGAACTGCCTTCCTCACCCCCATTTTCTGCTTAATTTGGCTTTTTTTTCTTTTTTCTTTCTTATGACAAAAAGTCCCTAACTGATGATAATGAACAAGCAGTCTCTGGCATTACATAATTTGCCTCAATTTACTGCCTGTGAATGTTCACTCCAAGTGTTAACCACTTGTGTAAAACAAATATCTATAACAATATTTTCTAAGCATAATTCACTATGTATATTCATAATATCAGCCTATACTTGGAAATATGATATGTGACTATCTGCCAAATCTATCAGACCATAATGACTACTTCATATTTTAATGAGATTTAATATTCAAAATCAAAGATCATTAGTTAAGATAATTGCATTCTGAATATCACTGATTGATAATATTTTTGCACATGACAAATCTTAAAGCACCATAATTTAGATAAAGCACTTACCCCAACTTCATCCCATTTTAAATTTAGTAATCCACTTTGTATTCAGGCATTTGGATACTGTGAAATAGTTTAGCCCTGAGGGTCTCCTCAAAAGAAATCTCAGATCAGAATGCATGCAGCCACTACTGGGATAATACCAGGGAGTAGGTGAAGCAAAGACAGATAATGTGCTTGCAAAGCACTGCCCTTGCTAATGCACAGATGCCCGCACATTGCAGATTACATCTTCATTCTCATTTCTACCTTCAAAACCCTAAGGTTGTGTCATGAGCTGAATGAGTGTGCTTGGTGGGACAAAGAGGATCTTCAAAATCATTCAGTCCTCACATGTATGCTCCAAAACTGCATGCCAAACATTTCTCCAACCTTCACCAGAGTCACTCCTATAAACCAGAATATTCTTATCTTTTAGAAGACCTTGTTTTCTCTTTGTCTTCTCCTTTTCCATTTTCTTTTGTGCTTCGCAAAGGGCAAACAGCAAGGGGAGCACAGAGTCCATCGGTGATTTTCTGTACAGACTCACTTGATGTTAAAAATTTGTACACGTATCTCTCATCCGGGGTGAAGAAGCCCCTCTGAGCCTTGACAAAGAGCGTACTATGGTGATGGTAAGAGGAGGAATGCAGCATGCCCATGTCTGGGTAGGGAGTGGTATTTTCGAAGTCCAGTGTTACATGGAAGACAAAGTTCTTTCCTTCATGGAAACTTTTTCTTGACCCATTCGTCTCTATGGCCACAGCAGCTAAGGTTAGAAATTGCTGTTTTAATGGAGGCCAGAAACAAGAGAACAGCATCTTTAACCTGATGAATGAAAATAAAATGTTATATAGATTGTTATTAACACATCAATATATGTAGGAATAAATATGTGTGTGTATTTTTATATTTATTTAAAATACTATTTAATATTTACCAGTTGAAATCATATATATAGTTTAATTTATTAAACACTACTTTTCTCCCTTTAAAATTTCAATGAAAGTTGATTGACTTTTAAAGTGAAACTCATAAAATATATTCTGGGCTTTATAACAGATGTAGAAGTAAAATAAAATATATCGAAAAAGTGCACAAAGGTCAGGGTGGGGTGTATAGATGCCAATTTTTTGTCCTTCTCCTATATGGAAATAACCTCGGGTGATTTCTTTCTTTCTTCCAGGAGCTGGCTGTGAAAATAAAATGATAGTGGGGTGTATAGAATTACAATGTTGAAACACCCTTCATGTCTTTATGTTTAGTATAATATTATTTGAAGGTAGCTGTGAAAAGTTAGAGTTGCAGATGGTAATCTCTAGAGCAACCACTAAAAATTAACACAAAAAAGTGTAACAAAGATGTCAATAAATAATATAAAATGGAATACTAGTATCTTAACATTAATTAATATTTGAATGCCTGATTTGTCCAAAAGAAGGCAGGAAAGGAGGAAAAAGGGAACAAAGAAAGAATTTATGGGACATTGTTGTGGGCTAAATTTAGCACCCTCCCCAAATTTATATGTTGGAGTCCTAAGTCCCAAGACCTCAGAATGTGACCATACCTGAAGACAGGGTCTTCGAAGTGGTAATTACATTAAAATGAGGTCACTGGGGTGAGCCCAAATCTAATATGAAGGGTGTCCTTATAAGAATAGGAAATTTGGACACAGACATGAAGACTATGTGAAGACAAAGGGAGAAGATGGCCATATCTAATCCAAAGAGAGAGGCCTGAAGCAGATTCTTTTTTCATGACCATCAGAAAGAAGTGACTCTGATAACACCTTGACCTCATTCAGCACCCAGAACTGTGAAGATGTAAATTTCTGTTGTTCAAGTCACCCAGTCCGTTAACACTTTGTTATGGAAGTCCTAGCAAGCTAATACAGCTAATACAAACATACAAAAAACAAATAACACGAAGCTAAACATAAAATACAACCATACTGATACTTAAGATGCAAATTGGTTAGCACTGTATGTAAAAAGCAGACATGTAAGACTGGCTAAAAAAAGCAACATCCGGCCTGGCGCGGTGGCTCACGTCTGTAATCCCAGCACTTTGGGAGACCGAGGCAGACAGATCACAAGGTCAGGAAATCGAGACCATCCTGGCTAACACGGTGACACCCCGTCTCTACTGAAAATACCAAAAAAAAAAAAAAAAAAAATTAGCCGGGCATGGTGGCAGGCGGCTGTAGTCCCAGCTACTCCGGAGGCTGAGGCAGAAGAATGGCGTGAACCCGGGAGGCGGAGGTTGCAGTGAGCCGAGATCTTGCCACTGCACTCCAGCCTGGGCGACAGAGCGAGACTCTGTCTCAAAAAAAAAAAAAAAAAAAAAAAAGCAATCAGCAAAACCCAACTGCATGCTTTTTACAAGAAACATCTTTTAAACCTAAAAGACATAGTTGGATTGAAAATAAAAAGGCCACAAGGATGCTGGTATGTGCATATTATATCAGAACAAGTCGACTTTAGAACAAGGAGAATTAGCAGAGAGAAACAAAGACATTTCATAATGATCAGAAGGGCGATTTAATGACAACATAACCATCATAATATGCATGCAACATACATAGATCAATTGTACTTGTAGTATTCTAATAATAAAGATTTGGAAAATTACATTTATAATAACAACCAAAATATAAGACACCTTAGAATAAACCTAATAAAAGATGTACAAAAATTCTACACTGAAAATTACAAAACAGAAAGGAAATAAGATCCAAATAAATGGAGAGGTCTGTAATTTTCATGGATCAGATGCCTCAAAATTATCAAGGTGCTTATTCTCTACAAATATTAAAATCCCAGCAGAACACGTTGAAGAAAATGGAAAACTAATAGGTATTTAAAATCTGAAATTTAACTATTTTTCTATTCCTCTAGGTGTGATGTTACATTATTCATTTGAGATCTTTCTAACTTTTTATGGTAGGTCTTTAGTGCTATAAACTTTACTTTTCATACTGCTTTTGCTGTATTCCAGAGATTTTTATATATTGTGTCTCCATTTTCATTTATTTCAATTTTTTTAATTTCTGCCTTAATTTTGCTATTTATCCAAAAGCAATTCAGGAACAAGTTGTTTAGTAATTGTGTGGTTTGGGGAGGTCTTTTTGGTAGTGATTTCTATTTTTATTTCACTGTGGTTCAAGAGTATGGTTGGTATGATTTCACTTTTAAAAAAAATTGAGTTACTTTATGGCCAAGCATGTTATCAGTCTTGGAGTATGTTCCATATGAGGATAAGAAGAATGTATATTCTTTGGTTGATCAGTGGAGTACTCTGTAAATGTCTGTTAAGTCCAACTGACCAAATGTCAAATTTAAGTCCAGAATTTATTTGTTAGTTTTCTGCCTCTATGATCTGTCTGTCAATGTCAGCAGGATTTTGAAGTCCTCCACTATTATTTTGTGGCTATCTAAGTCTTTTCCTAGGTCTAGAAGTACTTGTTATATGAATTTGTATGCTCCAATGGATGGGTGCCTGCATATTTATGATAGTTAAGTCTTCTTGTTGAATTGAGCCCTTTTATCACTATCTAGTGCCCTCCTTTGTCTTTTTTTCACTATTGTTGGTTTAAAGTCTGCTTTATCTCATATAAGAATAGTGCCCCTTCTCTTTTTTGTTTTCCACTTGCATATTGTTTCTTTCTCCAACCCTTTACTTTGAGCCTATGAGTGTCTTTGCATGTTAGATGGGTCTTTTGAGGACAGAAAATGGATGGTCCTATTTTTTTATCCAACTTTCCACTCTGTGCCTTTTAAGTGGGGAATTTAGATCATTTACATTCAAGGTTAAAATTGATATGTAGATTTTAATCCTCTCATGAAGTTGTTAGCTGATTGCTTTGTAGTTTCTATTGTGTGGTTGCTTTATAGGGTCTGTGAGCTATGTACTCTAGTGTATTTTTATGGTAGTGGGTATCTCTTTAATTTCCATGTTGAGAACTCACTTAAGAATCTCTTGTAAGACTGGTTTAGTGGTAATACATTTCCCTGACTGGAAAATATCTCACTTCTCCTTTGCTTATGAAGCTTAGTTTGGCAGGATATGAAATTCTTGGTTAGCTTCCAGTCTCTCCTGGCTTGTAAAGTTTCTGCTGAGAAGTCCACTGTAAGCCTCAAGGGGTGTCCTTTGTACATGGTCTGACCTTTTCTCTAGCTGCCCTTAAGATTTTTTCTTTAGTATTGACACTGAACAGTCTGGTGATTATATGTCAGGGTAATGTTAGTTTTATGTAGTATCTTACAAGTGTTCTCTGAATTTCTTGTATCTGAATGCTTACCTCACTTGCAAGATTAGGGAAATTTTCTTGAATTATTAGGGAAAAACAAGAACAAACTCACCCCAAACTAGCAAAAGGAAAGAAATAACTAAAATCAAAGCAGAATTGAATGAAATTGAGACCTAAAAATCCATAAAAGGATAAATGAAAACAAAAATTAGTTTTTTGAAAGAATGAAGAAAAGTGATAGCTACCTAGTGGGGCTGACAAAGAATCAAAGAGAGAAGGGCCAAATAAGCACAGTTAGAAATGACAAAGGTGGCATTACAATTGATCCCACAGAAAAACAAAAGACTCTCAGAGACCATTATGAACACCTCTATGCACACAAACTACAAAATCTAGAGGTAATGGATAAATTCCTGAAATATACAATCTCCCAAGATTGATCTAGGAAGAAAACGAAAACTTGAACACAGCAATAATGAGTTCTAAAATTGAATCAGTAATAATAAAAAAAAAACCTACCACCCCCAAAACCCATGGACTGTCAATTACAAACTGGCATTCAACATCATACTGAACAGTCAAAAACTAGACTCATTCCATCATGTGTGATGGCTCATGCCTGTAATCCCACACTTTAGAGGCCAAGGTGGGAGAATTACTAGAGCCCAGAAGTTCAAGACCAACCTTGTCAGCATAGCAAGAACCCCCTGCCCCCCCCTCAAAAAAAAAAACAAAAAACAAAACACCTAGACTTGTTCCTTTTGAGAACTCTCACCATTCCTATTCAACATAGTACTGGAAGTCCTAGCCAGAGCAATCAGGCAAGAGAAAGAAACAAAAAGCACCCATAATATAGAAAAATAAGAAGTCAAATAGTTTCTCTTCACAGACAATATGATTTTATACCTAAAGACTCAGCCAAAACTTCCTGGAACTGAAAATGACTTCAGTAAAGTTTCAAGACACAAAATCAATGTATAAAATCATTAGCATTTCCATACAGCAATAATGTTCAAGCTGAGAGTCAAATCAAAAATGCAATCTCATTACAATAGCCACCAAAAATAAAATGTCTAGGGATATATCTTTAAAAGAAGGTGAAAGATCTCTACAAGGAAAACTACAAAACGCTGCTGAAAGAAATTGGAGACAACACAAACAAAAAGAAAAACATTCCATACTCATGGATTGGAAGAATCAGTATTGTTAAATAGCCATACTGCCTAAAGCAATCTGTAGAGTCAATGTTATTTCTACCAAGCCACCAATGTTATTTTTTATTTTTCACAGAACTAGAAAAAACTATTCTAAAATTCATATGGAACCAATAAAGAGCCTGAATATTCAAAGCAATCCTAAGCAAAATAACAAAACCAGAGACATAAACTCTACTTGTACTCCCTGAATCTAGAATAAAAGTTGAACTTATGAAAGTAAATATATAATAAAGTAAAATTTTATGGAAATTCAAAGGGTCTATAATAAGAAAACAGCCTGAAAAGAGCAATGAGGTTGGATAATTTATATTTTATGATTTCAAAATAAATATATAGTAATAAAGATAGTGTTAGATCAATTGATTGATGGAAAAGAATGTGAATCTAAATACATATGCACACTTATATGGACAACTGAACTTCAATGCACAAAGTCAGTTGAGAAAACTGTTTTAACAAATGGTGCTAGAATAATTGGGCATTTGTATGAATAAATAGAAGCCTCAGCCCCATTTCATGCCATACACAAAAATTAATTCACTTACTATCATATATCTAAATACAAAAGCTTAAAATATAGAGCTTTCTAGAAGAAAAGTTAGAGGAAATCGGAAAGTTGATTAAAAAGAGAATGATAAACAAATTTTACAAAAAGACTGTGTACTATATTATCTCATTTATATTCAGTATAAGAACACAAAAAAATGATACGTTGTAGCAGAATTCAGAAAGTCATTGCCTCTAGCATGGAGTGAGGCAGTTAAAAAATGGCTGGAAAAGTTAATGAAGAAATTTCCCCAGTGATTAACAAACAAAAAGAAAGATAAATATTACTTCTAGCTAAGAAGGATAAAAACTAGAATGGAGTAACAAGAAATGGTTTTGTGAAAGAATGGGCATTTGAGCTGGGTCTTGGAGGATAAAGAGGGAGTACACCTTAGACATGGGATAAAATAAATGATTAACAGTCAAATTTCTGCACTTCAAAAACCAGCAAATACCACATCATCTTTCTTTCCATGCCACAAATATCAGTGGATTCTTCCCCATACAATCTCAAGGCTAATAAACAAGTGTATGCTTCAGTGCTTCAAACAGGCTAGCTGTCTTTCTATAATATTCTGATTGAAATGTTTGCTGTAGGTAACATTTTGTTACTTCTTGGCATCATAGATGGAGGGAAAATCCACTCAGCGGGTCTTAAATTGCCTCTCAACATGCAGTCCTCTTCCCCAAGGCTTTTCCTTTGATGGACCACTGCCTGCTGTGCTGATTCTGTTGACTGAACTGCAGTGTTGAAGAGTACTCAGAGGGAGATCCCTCTGTCCAGCAGCCTGCCCCACTCTGTTCCAATAGGAGTCCCAATTAGGGGACATCCAATTTCTGCATATTAACTTCTGTTGAATTATATCAAAGCCAGTCCACTTTCTTATGCAGTTTCTGTACCATATCAGAAATTCATGTAAGTTTTGGACATGAGTATGATACCATCTCTGGTTTCCCATACTGATGCATATTTCTTCTTCCTATTCTTTTTTGCTTTTTTTGTTTGTGAAAAATTATGGAGTCCATGAAAAATTTTGTTACAAAATAATGTGTAGTGTATATAATGTGGGTCCATCAAGACAGAGTATTCAGTGTCCATCACCCAAGTACAATATATTTACAGTGTTAAGTATGACTTTAAGTACAATGTTAAGTATGGTCATCCTACTCTGCTATCAAAACATGAATTTATTCGTCTTATCTTACCATATGTTTGTACCCTTTAGCCCACTTCTCTTCATCCTTCCCCCTCCCCCCTCCCACCCACTCACATCCCCAGCCTTGTTATCTAGTTTCCACTCCTAAATATAAGTGAGTACATGCGATATTTGTCTTTTTGTGCCTGGCTTATTTCACTTAACATAATGATTTCCAGTTCCATCCATGTTGCCAGAGATGACATGATTTTATTGGTAGCATTTTATTGTGTATACACATCACATTTTCTTTATTCATGCATTCGTTGATAGACACTAAGGTTGATTTCCATATGTTAGCTATTGTGAATAGGGCTGCAATAAATATGTGAATGCAGGTATCCTTTTCATGTATTGATTTCTTTTCCTTTGGGTAGATACACAGTAGTGGGATTGCTGGATCGAATGGGAATTCCATTTTTAGTTTTTTGAGAAATCACCATACTGTTTTCCATAGTGGCTGTACTAGCTTAAATTCCTGCCAGCAGAATTTAAGGGAAATCTTTTCCCTTTTCTTCACATTCTCTCCAACTTGTTTTTTTGTGTGTGTCTTTTTAATAATAGCAATTCTAGCTGAGATAAGATGATACCTCACTGTGGTTTTGATGTGCATTTCTCTGATGATTAGTGATAATGAGCATTTTTTTCATACACCTATTGGCCATTTGTATGTTTTATTTTGATAAATGTCTATTCATGTCCTTTGCCTACTTTTTAATGGTATTATTTGATTTTTTTCTTGTTGAGATTTTTAGTTTATTGTATATTCTGGATATTAATCCCTTGTAAGATAATAGTTTGCAAATATTTTTCCCATTCAAAAGGATGTCTCTTCACCCTGTTGATGATTTCTTTTGCTGTGAAGAAGATTTTTAGCTTAATAAAGTCCCATTTATCTATTTTTTGGTTTTGTTGCCTGTTCTTGTGAGCTCTTAGACATATATTCATTGCCTAAATCCAGAACCAGGAAATTTTTCCCTAGGTTTTATTCTAGTAATTTTATAATTTTGTGTCTCGCATTTAAGTCTTTAATCCATTTTAACTTGATTTTTGTATATGATGAGAGATAGGGATCCAATCTCATTCCTCTGGATGTGGCTCTCCAATTTTCCTGGCATCATTTACTGAAGAGCCTACCTTTTCCCCATTCTAAGTTCTTTGTGGTTTTGTCAAAGATCAGTTGGCTGCAAATGTGTGACTTTATTGTTTAGTTCTCTATTCTGTTCTATTGGTCTGTGTGTCTATTTTTATACCAGCACCCTGCTTTTTTGGTTACTATAGTCTTGAAATATATTTTGAAGTCAGGAAATATGATGCCTCTAGCTTCTTTCCTTTTTGCTTAGGATTGCTTTGGCTATTCAAGCTCTTTTTTGATTCCATATGAATTTTAGGGTTGTTTCTTCTAATTCTGTAAAAAAAATGACATTGTTATTTTGATAGGAATTGTGTTAAATCTGTAGATTTCTTTGGGCAATATAATCATTTTAATGATATCGACTCTTCTGATTCGTGAGCATTTGATGTTTTTCCATTTGTTGGGATCATCTTCAATTTCTTTTAAGTATGTTTTGTAGTTTTCCTTGTAGCGATCTTCTACCTCCTTGGTTAAATTTATTCCTAGGTATTTTATTTTTTTGTAGCTGTTGCGAGACTGCCTTCTTCATTTCTTTCCTGGTTTGATCATTACTGCAGTATAGAAATGCTACTAATTTTTGTACATTAATTTTGTAAACTTCAACTTTACTCCTGAATTTATTTTCCAAATCTAGGACTTTCTATTATAAAAACTTTCAACCTACACAAAAGTAAAGAGAATACCGTAAAGAATTCTCCTGTCACTCAATTTTGCAATACCCACATTTTGCCATTCTGATTGATTTCTCTCTTTTTTTATTGCTCTCTTTTAGCTCTTAAGTGGAAAGGATAATTTTTTTCACTATGAAAATGCTTTAATGGTGGTGTCTGTACCGCATGTGATGTCAAGAAAGAACAGTGAGTGCCCTCCCTGGTGCCCTCCCCTGGCCTCTAGCAACCGCTGCCCTACTCTCTACTCCTATGTGATCAACTTTTCAGCTTTCACATATGTGTGAGAAGATGTGGTGTTTATCTTTCTTTGCCTGGCTTATTTCACTTAACATAATGTCCTCCAAGCTTATCCATGCATCCATGTTGCCACTAATGACATAATTGTGTTCCTTTTTATTTTTTGGATTCTTTTGTTTTTTTTTTTTTTTTTTTTTTAAAATCACTTTATAGGAGAGGAAGGGTGGGATTCTATTTCTGAGCTCAAGTCATTGTGTTTCCTAGATGCTAGCCTATGTTAATAACTTTACAATATTGAACAATGCTAGGAACCTGTAAAAAAAGAGTCTTGTATTTACACATGATAGGTAATTAAACTAATTGTGTTAGATTGGAATTAAAAAGGGAGTGTTTGAGTTGTATAAACAGGGTTCAGATCCCAGCCCTACCACGTTCTCAAGCAGCAAATTAACATTTCCAAGCTTCATTTTCCTCATCTGTAAAATGAAGACATTAGTAGTATCTATTTCCTGGAATAGTTATGAGGGTAAAATGAGATAATGCATCCAAAATTTCCACATGTGCCTGGCACACAGTAATTGCTTAATCAATATTTAAAAGAATTATTGTAATCTTCCATCATTGCTGGATCTGGTACCAAACTTAAATACTTTCATGTAGATTCACATTTCTCAAACCTAGACTTTTCAAGAATAGGTTTTCTAAAAAATCATAGTTTATGGTACAATTTAATTTTATCTAACCCTAAAAGCAGTACTAAAAAACAAAACAAAACAAAAAACCTCCTAGATGGATAAACATCCTCTCTGTCTAGATAGAGCTCTTTGGAAAGCCAGGAATCCCAAGGCCTCTGTCTCTTGTTTTCCTTGTCTAGAAAGTAAAATTCCATTTTCATCAAAATTTCACAAAGATATGCACACTTCTACATAGAAGGAATTACATTCTCAGGTTATGGTGCTGTGGGCTTTTCTTATTGAATGAAGAAATCTATGTCTTCCCAAGCTTGATATGTAAGGAAGGAGCTAAAGATTTAAAGGGAGACACAATGAGGATTTAAACAGATTTATTGAAAATCGTATTTGGAATGCACGAGTTGCAGGCCCAAGATTAAGGCAAGTCTCTCTCTCCAGAACATTTTCTTCAGTAGTAATAGACAGCCAAAGCTTTTTTCTTTTTAAATCATTCTCTAATGGGAAATGGTTTAAACTGGAAAACTTCTTTATACAGTAATTTGGACAGATCCAGGGATAAAATGAAAAGATCATTCAGTAACAGAACTAAAGCTGTCCTAACACAACTATATCAGTCAGAATGAGAATGAGATGGTCATGACAATTGACAGCCATCATGCTGGTACACTTCACAGAACAGACCTGAGCCAGATAACTCACATTAACTCCTGTCCCTGAGCCGCCTCCACACCACCCCTCTGAACTCTGTTCAAAACCCTTGAGTGACTTCTCATTAATATCAGAATAAAGTTTCCAAAACTTAACATACCCTGAAAGTCCATACATGGTCCAGACCCTACTGACTTCCTTAGTGATTCTGCCCTCACTCATGTATTCTAGCCACACAGTCCTCAAATGAAACATACTCCCACTGCCACGGATCCTTGTAAATACTGTCCTCTCTGCTTGGAATGCCCCAGTGGGCCCTTCTTCATGCTTTAGACCATAGCTCAAGCGTTTATGGTACCATTGAACACCTCCTTCATAACTCTTAAAATTATAGTCAATAACTAATTACGCAATTAATTTGTTAATATTATAGTTGTTTAAATTTCTCATTAGAATAGAAATGTCATGAGGATAAGGACTGTGTCTACTATGCTGACCATTCTATTCCTAACGTTTGTATAGGACAAATGTTCAATAAATATTTATTCATTAAGTAAATGAATGGATTTTCATTCTCTACCAATATCAGAGCTTGGGCTATAAATCTCTAAGTGCAACACATCTTTGAATCGAAACTTATGAGTCACTCAGCAACATTAGCACTGGCTTACCTTGACTTGTATATCTGTGATATCTTGTGTGTGCATGTGGATGAGTATCTGTTGATCTATATTCTCACCGGTTTTCTCTTTCCCTTAGTTGCTTTTACTCCCAGATACCCTGCCAGGTAACATATGATTTCTTTATTTTTGCCATCATTTCCCTATTACTGGTCTTTTTTGCTTTTCCCAATTCCCTCAGAGGCCAAAACCATCCTGAAATCTGTTGGTCTCATTGGCATTCACCATTCATGGCTCCCAGTCTTTTGATTTAATGGCTCTTTTACTTTCAAGGCCTGCCTTCTTCCCTGCCAAGATATTTGGTTATTGTTATTCATAGAAAATTACTCAAAAAATACATCATTCTCTCTCTCCATCTCTCAGCTGATGGGAGTACTATTCTTGGTTTTAGGGCTATGAACTTTAGGGCAAAGATGATTTTTTAAATCCTTGGTTGAGTTTTAGGAGCTTCATGATATTTTTCACTGAATAGCATTCATCCCTTTATAAAATAATGACGATATGCCGGGCTCTACAACAGGATGCAAATTGTACAACTAAGACTTTGGAATTGAGAGCTTTTGGAAAATAGTTGAAACTTTCGTATAGTTTACACAACTATAGTTGTGATTTATTTATTCATGTGTTCATCAATATAACCAGCATTTACTCAGTTTCTAATATGAGTTAGGCACCATATTTACACCTAGTTCATGATAGAATGATGTAGAAGGCAGATGAAAGTCCTGCCCTCAATGAGGCATAGATTCATGCTGCAAGAAATAAAGAGTAAACAATAAAATATCTATTTATAGCAAGTACGATACCAGGATATTATGAGTTAGCTGTAATCACTGAAAACCTATTTTCTCCTCCATGGTAAGAAGAGCATTGCTGGTCTGCCTTGGCCATGCTATGTGCACTGTTCAGTTACAGCATTTTTTTTTCTTTTTTAACATTTCTTTTAGGTTCAGGGTACACGTGCAGGTTTATTATCTAGGTAAACTGCATGCCATGGGGGTTTGGTATGTAGATTGCTTCATCACCCAGGTAATAAGCATAGTACCCAATAAGCAATTTTTTAATAGTCACCCTTCTCCCACCATTTACCCTCAAGTAGGCCCCAGTGTCTTCTTTGTGTCCACGTGTAGTCAATGTTTAGCTCCCACTTATAAGTGAGAACCTGTGGTATTTGTTTTCTGTTCCTTCATTAGTTTGCTTGGGATAATGGCCTCTAGCTTCATCCATGTTGCTGCAAAGGATATGATCTTGTTCTTTTTTATGACTGCATAGTATTCCATGGTGTATATGTACCACATTTTCTTTATCCAGTCTACCATTGATGGGCATTTAGGTTGATTCCATGACTGCTATTGTGAATAGCACTGTGATGAATATATGTGTGGATAAGGCTTCATGGTAGACCAATTTGCATTTCTTTGGGTATTTACCCAGTAGTGGGATTTCTGGGTCAAATGGTAGTTCTGTTTTAAATTCTTTGAGAAATCATCACACTGCTTTCAATAATGATTGAACTAATTTACATTACCACCAGCAGTGTATAAGTATTCGCTTTCCTCCACAACCTCACTAGTGTCTTTTCTTTTTTGACTTTTTAAATAATATCCATTATGATTGGTGTGAGATGGTATCTTGTGTGGTTTTGATTTGCATTTCTCTAACAATTAGTGATGCTGAGCATTTTTTCACATGGTTGTTGACCATGTGTATGTCTTCTTCTGAAAAGTGTCTTTTCATGTCCTTTGCCCACTTTTTAGTGGGGTTGGTTGTTTTTTTCTTACGAATGTGTTTAAGTTCCTTGTAGATGCTGGATATTAGACCTTTGTTGAATTCATAGTTTGTGAATATTTTCTCCCATTCTGTAGACTGTCTGTTTACTCTCTTGATAGTTTCTTTTGCTGTGCAGAAGCTCTTTAGTTTAATTAGGTCCCATTTGTCAATTTTCTTTTGTTGCAACTGCTTTTGTTTGCGGATGATATGATTTTATAGATAGAAAACCCCATAATCTCTGTCCAAAAGCTCCTAGATCTTATAAAGAACTTCAACAAAGTTTCAGAATACAAAATCAATGTACAAAAATCAGTAGCATACATTAGCAGTGTTTTCAAAGTTTTTTAAAGATTCCCTAGTGGTCATTAAATTAATTGAGATTTTACTATTTTTAGTGAATTAAATAGAATAGAACACATCAGAGATTATTTCACATATTAAAGGCTAGTATTGATACTTGTTTCAGATTTAAATTTATGGATATCCTGGTTATGATGTAAAATATATGTGACAGCAGGTCACCATAAAAAATGTATGAAGGCATGGCTCCTCAGGCCACAACCTCAGCACTGTGTCACCACACATGAGGTGCTTAGGGGCACCTACCACCTATGAAGTGCTTGTTATAATGGTAACAAGATAGGCAGCTGGTTCCTTTAGGACAAGAAGTAGGCACATTAAAATTCAGGTTCATTTCAAAATATATTTCATTTCTTTAGATTTTGGATTTGAAAATATTATTTGAGTGTATAATCAAGAAGAACTAAAAATAAGTTATCACTCAGCAGGGGCAACTTTAAAAATGATATAATGGGAATAGGAAGCATTGGTAGGCTTTCCTAATTACAGATACGCCACACAATTATTAAATTACTCCATTCACTCCATCTTTATTGAGCATTTACTGTGCCCCAAGCACTGTGTTGAATAAATCACACATCATTCTTACTCTCATCATGTTTACAATTTTCTCTTCACTGTCTAAATTAATGGTCCTGAACCCTGACAGCACAATACAATCATCTGGGAGACTTTTGAAAAAGCTGATGCCCAACCCTATTCCCAGAGATTCTAATTTAATCAGTCTGGAATAAGATGCAGAATTAATATTTTTAAAGTTGTCTAGATTATTCTAATGTGCAACCATGATTGAGAATCAATGGCCTTTAGCGTTCAATAAAAATCTTGCACATTTGAGTATTATTTAACTTTTCCTAAAATACCCAGAACATTTTTTTGTGTCAGGGTGATAAAATAAACTGTTCTTACAAAAGTGAGAATTTTAAAATTTCTCTAAATATCAAGCTTCCTATAAAAATCCTTGAGTTTTTTTTATCCCATGTTTGGAATAGTAGATCTGTAACCCCGACTTTAAAATCAGTCTCTGCTATGTTCCATAATAATCAGTTTTTTTAAATTTTATTTCTATTTTGGATTTTTCCTTAGTTTTATTTTGAGTTATTTGTGAATTTATGAAATGACCCTCCCAATTTCCCATTTCTGTTTTAAAAATTAAGGACCAAAAATCCACTTTTAGGCGTTTCATTTTTCAGTGATTGTTAGTACCGAAAATTAAAAATTGGTCTGCGGGTACCAGTTTGGTAGGAAAAAATTTCAAATTGATAAACGCATTTGATATTGTTTTCCATTGGCTGAGGTTAATTATAGTTAAATATTATTAAAGAGTATGAGTAAGTACTTCTCCTCCCGCCATTAATACATTTAGTTAATAGCTCATTCCTCCATTTTTTTTTTCCAATAATAAATCTCCTTGTGAGAAAGTTTATAGAATCTAAAAAACATCTGGCCCTGATTCAAGGCCCCCATTTTTCTCATCCCAAGCTTTGTGTTTTATCCTGTTTAAGGAGTTTTGATTGGTTAAAAAAGACAACTCTCATCTTTAACACAATGATTTTGCCTTCCCTGAAGGTAGGATTAAACCATCTGATTGAAGGACTCCATTCTGCCTTATTTCCTTTTCAAGTGAAGCTTAGGAAATCAGCTGAAACAGTTGTTAGCTGTTTGAGTTTCCCTCCAAGTTGGGCTCATTGCCTGTTGATGATATTCTTATTTATTCCACTGTTTGGAGATATTGATGACACCTAGAGGTATCTTTCATCTTCTCTCATCTCATGATTAGATCCTTAAAAGTGTTTGTGGTCTATGAAAACAATCACCTTGACTTGGCAGCCCACAACTATGTGGACTTGGCCTCATTCCTTAAATTCTCTGAGCCTCAATTTTCAGAGTGGCAAAATAGAGAGGAAGAGAGAGAGAAACAGAGAGGATATGCTATAAGTATTAGACATAATGCATATGAACTACTCAGCACATTGTCTATACTTTATAGGGTACAATAAATGGCATATCATACTAATATTAAACTAATAGCCTTTCCATATATTGATAATAATCCATCATGTTGGTGTAAGGTAAAAGCATAACTTGGAGATATTTAAGACAATAGCAGTAAACCAAATGTGAAAACAAAGTGAGTGGCTTAATTTTTTTCCCCAGTGCATATAAAACAGATGTGCTGTCATTCAGGTTTTGTTTTTACATTTTTAAAGCACATAGAAATTATGCTGACCCTATGTTGTAGTCTATTAAGTGAGCATTTATTATGTCTAAAAAATGTATATAACTTAAAAATACTTCATTGCTCTAAAATGCTAAAGATCATCTGAGCCTTCAGTGAGTCATAATCTTTTAGCTGATAGAAGGCTTTGCCTCAGTGTTCATGGCTGCTAGCTGATCAAGGTGGTGGTTGCTGAAGGTTGGAGTGGCTGTGCAATTTCTGAAAGTAAGACAACAATGACATTTGCCACATTGATTGACTATTCCTTTCACAACAGATTTCTTTGTAGCATATGATGCTGTTTGATAGCATTGTACCCACAGAACTTCTTTCAGAATTGGAGTCAATCATCTCAAACTCTGACACTGCTTTATCATTTAAGGTATGAAATATGCTAAATCCTTTGTCATCGTTTCAACAATGTTCACAGCATCTTCAACAGGAGCAGGTTCCATGTCAATAAATCACTTTTTTTGGCTCATTGGTAAGAAGCAGCTTGTCATTCTTTAAAGTTTTATTATTAGATTTTACAACAATTTGGTTACATCTTTAGGTGCTGTTACTAATTCTAGTTCTCTTGCTGTTTCTATTACATCAACAGTGACTTCTGCCACCGAAATCTTAAACTCCTCAAAGTCATCCATTTGGGTTGGAATCAACTTCTTCTAAACTCCTATTAATGTTGACCTCCTCCCATGAATC
The DNA here is from genome assembly GCF_001698545.2 of Rhinopithecus bieti. Classification (NCBI taxonomy): domain Eukaryota; kingdom Metazoa; phylum Chordata; class Mammalia; order Primates; family Cercopithecidae; genus Rhinopithecus; species Rhinopithecus bieti. Next base: position 70,449 of record NW_016820994.1, on the reverse strand, counting down.
ACAAATGTTCTTAATGGCATCTAGAATGGTGAATTCTTTCCAGAAAGTTTTCAATTTACTTCATCTAAATCAGAGGAATCACTATCTATGGTAGCTATAGCCATATGAATTGTATTTCCTAAATAATAAGACTTGAAATTCAAAATTACTTCTCCATCCATGGGCTGCAGAATGGATGTTGTGTTAGCAGGCATGAAAACACCATTCATTTCCTTGTACTTCTCCACCAGAACTCTTGGGTGGCCAGGTGTGTTATCCGTTAGTAGTAACATTTTGAAAGGAATCTTTTTTCTAAGCATTAGGTATTAATAGTGAGCTTAAAATGTTCATTAAACCATGCTGTAAACAGACATGCTGTCCTCTGGCTTTGTTGTATCGTCTATATAGTACAGGCAGAGTAGATTTAGCATAATTTTTAAGGGTTTCTAGGATTTTCAGAATGGTAACTGAACATTGGCTTCAACCTAAAGTTTCCAACTGCATTAGTCCCTAAGGAAAGAATCGGCCCATCCTTTAAAGCTCTGAAGCCAGGCAGTGATGCTTACTCTGTAGCTATGAAAATTCTAAATGGCATCTTTTTCCAAGATAAGGCTGTTTCATCTGCATTGAAAATCTGTTTTAATATAACCACCTTTAACAATTATCTTAGCTAAGTTTTCAGATAACCTGCTGTAGACATAAAATGTCTAGTTTTTCTTTTGCTTTATGATGTTGGCAGACTTGGATGCTGAATGACTAGATTCATTTTTTAATTGGGGTTACAAAATGGAAATGGAATTCTAAGTCTATCCTTTGATTTTTGTCCGTGATATGATCGTTCTACAGAGCAGAATGGATCCCTACTCAAAATTTTTGGTCATCAGGGCTGATGATGCCATTCACATTCACATTAAGAGGGCATCAGAAGGTTCATTACATGAGGCCTTTGGACATGAGCAGGGCTGGCTTTGCAAGCCAGCCCATGAATGGCTGGAGACAGCAGGAAAAGTAGACTGGCTAGGGGGTTATATTGGGATTAGAGTGTGGCACTGAAGTGAGAGTTTCTCAGGTTTCCCGCAAGTTTGTACAGGCAAGCCTGCGTGGTTTGAAACTTCGATAGGAGCCAAAGGAGAGAGACCAAGCTTTCTTAGTAGCCTAGATGTGGGGCAGAAGGAAAGGAGAGAGATATGAGGTTAAAAGTTGTCAGCAGTCAACATAAAAGAGTCAGACAATTTCTTGCAGGTTATTTGTTGCAACATTTTATAAGGAGACTCTTGTCCTCTTCCATTATTTCCTAACTAGCTTGCAGTATAGTTAATAAAGAAAAGGTAGGAAAATGCTTGATCCTTTCATTTATTTACTGGTTTTCAAGATAATACATTGGTTTGCTGCCATCTTTGAAGGCAATGAATTTTGTTAATGTTATAAGCTCATGAATTTAAACATATTTGATGAGTTTCAATTCATTATGTTTTTTGATTTATTGGACAACAATTTGTATTAATTTTAGCAAGTGAGAGGGGTCGTTAAGTTGGCTCCTGAAGTCCTTTTGTCATGACTCAAGTAGGATTTGACCACTCTGGGTGTGTGACAAGGTTTGTCATGCTCCTATTAGCTTTCAGGCCCCAGACCTGGAATCAGCTGTTGTGTGTTAGGGATGGTGGGGGTGGCGGGGGATGGAGTGTCACTCTTGTTGCCCAGGCTGGAGTGCAGTGGCACAATCTTGGCTCACTGTAACCTCCACCACCCGGGTTCAAGTGATTCTCCTGCCTCAGCCTCCTGAGTAGCTGGGATTACAGGCATGCACCACCGCACACAGCTAATTTTGTATTTTTAGTAGAGACGGGATTTCTCCATGTTGGTCAGGCTGGTCTCGAACTCCTGACCACATGATCTGCCTGCCTCAGCCTCCCAAAATGCTGGGATTACAGGCATGAGCCACCGCTCCCAGCCACTAGTTATTTCTTTACAGATCCCAGGTTTCTTTTAAAGACAAATTTTATTTCAATATCACAATCTGGGTACTAGCTCATTGCTATCAGGAGAATCATTGTCTCTAGGCTTCTCCTTTCATTAGTGTCCAGAGCTAGGAAATATACACATGCACACGTACATATATAAAGATAAAAGACCTCATAAGTTTATTTTGCTGCCTCTAATTCAAATGTAAGCCCACAGAAATTTTATTCAACTTTTCCTCTATTATATATGCATCTCCTTTCTTTCACACTGAGAATCTTGGTTCTCAAGAACAGCAGGGGTGATAGAATGGAAATATTCCGTAATTACTCGTTTGTTTATTCATATATTGTACATACAATAGTATCTAAATAATATTAATACTAATACTAATATTTGTGAATATGATTCCTGAAAATATTACAATTATTTTTGCATATGATTTACACATTCTCCTCCTATATTTCTTGGAGTTCTACTGTATCTGCATTGTCATAATACATAGTATTTGTGAATTCTATCCTCCCCTTCTTAGCTCTCACTTAGTTTTAGTTCTTTAGATTCCTATAAGCTGATAACTGATGCTCATGTCTATGTCTCTCTTCTTATTAGGTAAAAAACATTATAGGGCGATCACCATTTTTTAATTATTTTTAGTTCTTTCTCAAATTTTGTCATCACATTTTTCTGTTTTTCTAATTTTGATTTGTATTGTTCTTTAATGTCATATCATTTTCTTAATCTCTTTTAGTTTTAAAATTGTAGGATACAGTTTTGTTGTTTGGCAACATATCTTTCTAGCATGCTGTCATTGTCTGCAGAGATGTTATTCTGCCCCTTATTCTCTTTTTTCTTATAATAACTGAGTACGCGTTTGGCCTTCATACTTTTCTGTTGCCCATTTTTATGTGTAATTGGTTCTCTGCACTTTTAGAATGGGCGTGGTTCAGGAAAGCTTTTATAATTTCACAGAGCTCCCTCGTCTGTTTCATAATGCTCCAAAATAGGCAGCCTGCTTCCTGAGGTCTACCAGCTCTGTTCTCCCCAGTGTTGTCTCTCCTTATCCCTGGTGTCCATCTCCTGCTCAACTTTGATTCTACTCCCCGCCGTTATTCCTGAGGGCAGGCCCATCCTAGCAGGAGCTCTGGCTATTTTGAGAATTCATCTCAAGCTTTGGCTGACGGCTGCAGCTCCCTCACATCTCTCTAGCGCCAGATTTCTTATACTCATCCGGTATGGGAGAGAGTAAACCCCACCCTCATTTCGGCTGCTGTTCTCTAGTTAGCCTGTGGTACTTTGCGGTGAATACTTATTAAGTTTCTGGGGTTCTCTGTTCTCTGCTCTGCAAAATGCTGGCCTATAGTTTCTGTTGTGTTCTCCACAAAAACGCCACTACCCCGTAGATCTTGTGGCTGTTGGTGGCTTGTATTTTAGGGTTTGTGGGGACACCTTCTCACCTAGTTTTGTTGTCAATGTTGTCCATGTTTTGCCATAAAGTCTCTCGAATTTTATGGGGGGATTTGGAGATTGAAAAACTTTATAGCCATTGCCACCATCTGCTCAGAATTCTCCTGAATATGTGTATTTTTCACTTTGCTAATATAATAGGCAAAAGGTTTTAAATTTCTAATTTTGATACCATTATATTACAAAATAATATATGCCCATGGAGAATATTCAGAACACTCATAAAGTATACAGAAAACAATAAAAATTGCCTATAATTTTGTCACCCAAGATACATACAACTACTAAGAATTACGTGTGTTTTTTAACCTTTTTTAATGTATAAATAAAACATTTTTTATATATGCATGTGTAGTGTATAACACTATATATGGATCAAATTGATTCAGTTTTGTATCTGATGTTTTATAGTTAATGCAGCATAATAAGCCTTTTCCCCTTGTCCTCAATTATTTGAAAGTTTGGTTTTTATGTGCTCAAGGGGGTTCATGTGTTCACAAACTTGAGAAATTCTGGAATGAATAGTATTAGGTGAATTGCTTTACTAACCAGAGAAAAGTAAATTTAGATATTCTCCATAGAACATGTACAAAAAGAAATTCTAGAAGAATAAAAGAGTATATTTTAAATGAGAAACCAAAATAAAATAATATAGGTAAACAGGAAAAAACTTTCTAAGCATCAAAGCAAATAGTCACAAAGTAAAGTATTAACACAGCTGACCATCTGAAAAGTAGCATCCTTCTTAGGCATTCAGCTATCATGTCACCATAGCCTTCAGCGATGACTAAAGATTCTAACTAATCCTCTGTTACCGAGGTTAATAGAGATCATCTTCTTTGGCAAGGTACTAAATCAGAATCCTAGAATGAAATAATCCACTTTTCCAGGGGGTTAACAGTACATTCCCAATTAATTCATCCCAGAGAATCCAGCAGCCAGCAGTTTAAGACATTGCAATATAGCATATAGTGTTGAAGGAGATCTTACGCAGGATCAGTTGACAGTAAAGAAAGCAATGCCTGCTCTTATTTTGTTTAGCCTCCTGGTTGGCCTATGGGACAGTGAATTTCAGGAATCCAAATGTATAGAACGTTTCAAACTTGTAGAAAATTAAAACAAGAAAATATACTCATAAAACAGATAAATTTCGGAGGTGATCATTCACACCCCAAGATTATTTTACTTTCTCAAATTCACTTAATGTCGGTTTCCTGCAATGCCTCTAAGATTCTCTGCAGGAAGCAATAAGGAAAATACAAAGTTAATGTGCTTGGGGACATTGCCAGTGACAGAAACAGATGAAACAACTTGAAAGCCTTCTGGATATTGTGAATAACATTCAGGTATGTATCTCCTGAATAAATGGCTAACTGATTGCATCAAATATCAAGGCGACCTGGGTGTTTATGAATGGAACACTGGGGCTCTGGGCAGAGACTACGGTGAGGCAAGTGAGACACCCAGGGATTAAAATTGAAGGAGGTGCCCGCTCCCAGGGACAGCCCTGCACTGTGACCTGACGGGGGCGTGACTTCTTAAATTGTGTGCCTTACTTACCTTATTCACCTCATCTGAGTGTTGGTCCTGCTTTTTCAATGCCTAGTTTTGTTTCCGAATCTTTTTCCAAGCAAATTTACTTCTTAGAGCTCCCTAAAGACTAAAGCGGAGTAAGCTAGTTATGTGTTAGCCTAAGGGGAAGTTTCGCTCAGCCAGACAGAGGAATACAATGGGCTTGGGTGAAGAGCATCTTCTCTATATTCATCCTCATCTCCTACGTAAAGAGCTATGAATAGGAACTTGAAAATTAAACATGAGAGAGAGAGAGAGAATAATCTGTTAAGCAATGTGCCTTGATTTCTAAGACCTGAAACTAAGTACATCAAGTGTCAGACAGCAGGGGACATTTTGCTTCCGGTTGCGTCAAAAGGTAACTTCCACCTCTTAAGCCTTGCTTAGTCTGTAAAACAAATAACTATATCTGGGTTGGGGCTGAAATTCGTAAGTGTGATCCACCCTCACGAGGTTCCATCACTGTCCTGGGGGGAATGTGACTCTGAAAGAAGATAATTTTGTGTGATTTCTTTCCTATTTCCCCCCTGAAAACATTTGTGAGCAAATAGCGCTGACTTAGGAAATGCTTTCATTTGCTCTATTTTCCATTACTCCCATGTTGCTGATGCTCCTCAACACCTGTTGGGAGTTCACACTATGGCTGGCTGACAGCGTTAAGATCTGGGAGGAAGAACATATTCCACCCTTTCCAACAATGCCTCAGTAGAAAGTGCTTCAGGGAAAATAAGGGGAATTTACTGATCTGAGAATGTAGAACAAAAGTCCAGGATGGCTCTGCCTTTGAGCCCAGAATGGATACACAATAGTCAGGGAATCGATTTCTATCGCTGGCATACTTTATTTCATCTTGGGCCACTTTTTTATCATTACCCATCTCAGCATTTCTTTCCCTGTTACATTTGAGAGGAGAAAACAGTTATTTTATCTGCTTCTACATTTCTTTCTTTAAGTAGTAATTATCTTTTTATTCTTTCCGCTCACTACCTCTCTTCTCATTATTCTCAGCGGGTTCAACATCAAAACCTGGCTGAATCTGTCCCAGGAACGCATTCTTTTGCCGAAGAACCTGCTTCCTTGTATACTGTTCAGCTTTTGCAGCAAGTTTTGGAGCATATTTCTTGCTTAAAATAATAGCCCAGTTTACCTACAGGGCCAACCAGGACTTTAAAATTATAATAATATAATAATTATGATTCCCTGCATATGCATATCATTTCAAAGACTTTCACATTACTTACATGAGGGCTCCCACAACCTGGCCCCATCCTCTCCAGACTATATGTCCCAGTTTTTCTTTCCTATAGCTAGCTGCTCCCTGTTTTTCCCCAAATATGCTTTCCCACTTGTGGCCTTTCCAATGCTACATTTTCCCGTTCCTATACCTCCACCTGGAATGTCTTAACCCCTGAGTCCACCTTTCCTATGATATCACCATTCACTGAAATCTTAATCATTCTGATGAGCTTGGTCAAGATGTGCCATCCTCCCCCATGAAGACTTCCCTAATCCCTAACTACTCCCTGTATATACAAACTTCTGACTTTTGACCCAAGGCCCTTTTCAAATTTATCTTGAAAGATGACTATTTATATTCTTTAAAGAACAGGATCAGAGAAGGTATCCCATTGTTCCCTGGGACCAGCCTGATTAAATGCACTTCAGTGCTAGACACTTAGAAACTGGAATTTATCACACAAGTTATGGTGCTGTGGCCCCTAGCTTTGCAGGGGGCATATAAAAATACATACAGAACTCAACCTCAAGAGACTATGTTCACCTCAGTCTGTTGTAAAGGACAGATGAAGACTGATTTAAATTCAACAAATATTTATTGCTTACCCTCCATGCAGGCCCTGTGTTAATCACTGGGGATACAAGGCAGATGTCTACACTGGAAGATTGGTAAATGGGCTAATCAATTTGAATTTATTTTTTTCCCTTGTGATGAGTTAATGCAGTGATTCTCAAACCTGGCTGTGCAGTAGAATCACCAAGGGAAAATGCTTTTATGTATTTGTTTGTTTATGCATTCATTGTGAATTCTGTTTGTTTTGTAGAAATAAGTAATACATTCACTGGGTACAAATCTAAAATACTGAAAAAGGTATACAGTAAAAAGGATCCCCTGCACCACTACCCCATTGTACCAGGCACCAAGATTCTGTCCCGGGACATCTTACCAATGTATTTGATATTGTGGGGCAATATTCTTAAAATATTCTAGAGCTCCACCACAGAGTTATTGAATAAGAATCTCTTTGATTCCCAGGTGAGGGCCTGGGATCAGTAGATCTACAAAGCTACTCAATTGATTGTGATGAGTTGGTCTGTAAAATGGCCTTTTGGAAATTGGGTCGATGGATGGGCAAAGTTAGGGGAAGGAGTACTTCAAAGATAACGGTGAGAATTTTGAGTGTAGGCAAGGAAGACAATGATTGTGAATGGAGCACAGTGAATTACAACAGTTTTAGATCTTTGTGGAATCAAAAATTTAAAAATTAACAAATAAGCAGTGTGGCCAAGGGAGCACTCTTTCCTAGTCTGAGCTGAGTTTCTGCAGTCCATGTAAGGTGATCCAAAGTCAGTTTCCACTCTTATTTTACTTGAAAAGGCTCTAGGAAGCATCCTTGTTATGAGATGGGCAGGGAGGCCTCCTTTTGCATTTGGGGTGATTCTTCCCAGCACTGGAGCTGTGAATCTCTAGAGTCCACAGAAGCCATACTTTGATGCCTGGATGCCAATTTTCTGTCCTTCTCCTGTATGGAAACAACCTCGGGTGATTTATTTCTTTCTTCCAGGAGCTGGCTGTGAAAATAAAATGATAGTGGGGGTTCTACAAAACCAACTTTAATTGAAGCAGAGTCTTTTATCAGAGGGTTGATGGGAGCATCACATTGTATATAAATATGAATTTATATGGATATAAATATGACCTCATGGATGAGGTCAATAATGAGGAAAAATTTGGTTTAACTCCAGCAGGTCCACCGAGAAGCAGTCAATACTTCCTTGAAGGTCACCTGCAGTGTTGTGACAATATTTGATGGAACCAAATGAATTGGCACAGTTATACTAACAGGCTCCAAGCCTTCTAGTACAGGGTAGCTGGTTAATTCAGTAAAGGGCATTCTTTACTCCGCTGAGAAGTAGCTATAAACTGTCAATTGTGTTCTGAAAGAGACTATCTTGTCTGTCGCCCAGTAGCTCCTTTTATTAGGTGTAGGAATCAGGAAGTTGAGGAAGGAAAGAAAACAAATTCACAAGGCACTAAGGGTCTACCATGGATAGGGACTGGCCATGCCATCGCCTGAGCCTCCCCACAGGGCAGTCACACTGCCAGTCTGGAGCTCAAAGCTGATGGAAGCTCTCCTTTGTGTGTCTCACCATCTCTGCTCTCCTGTGGTACAAAGCACCTGGACATCCTTGAGAAGGTTAACTTCCCTGTCTTAATTTATTTATTTACAAAATAATGCTTACATCAAAAAAGCTGCCATGAAGATTAAATAGACTGAGTTGGAAACAGTTAATACTGAGCTTGGTGCAGAGAAACGAAGTAACTTTTAGCTATGAATAGTTTACTGTTTTGTGCTATGTCAAGAAATTAGAGGCCCAGCATGGTGGCTCACACCTGTAATCCTAGCAATTTGGGAGGCCAAGGCAGGCGGATCATTTGAGGTCAGGAGTTTGAGACCAGCCTGACCAACATGGCTAAACCCTGTATCTACTAAAAGTATAATAAAATTAGCTGAGAATGGTGGGGCACACCTGTAGTTCCAGCTACTTGGGAGGCTGAGGTAGGACAATCGCTTGAATTTGGGAGGCAGAAGTTGCAGTGAACTGAGATTGCACCACTGCACCCCAGCCTGGGAAACAGAGCAAGACTCTGTCTCAAAAAAAAAAAAAAAAAAAAAGAAATTAAAATGATCTCAAATTAATAATCTAACAATGCACCTAGAGAAATTAGAAAGAAAAACCAATCCCAAAGCTATAGAAGAAAAATGTAAACTCAGAGATAAACTGAACAGAATTGAGAGACAAAAATTCATACAAACAATCAATGAAACAAAAAGGTGGTTCTTCAAAAGAATGAAAACCGTTGATAGACTGCTAGCTAGATAACAAAGGAAGAAGGAGAGAAGATCCGAATGAACACCGTTGATAGACTGCTAGCTAGATAACAAAGGAAGAAGGAGAGAAGATCCGAATGAACACCATTGATAGACCGCTAGCTAGATAACAAAGGAAGAAGGAGAGAAGATCCGAATAGGCACAATCAGAATGAAAAGGGTGACATTACAATTGAACCCACAGAAGTACAAAAGATCATCAGAGATTATTATGAACACTAATAGGCAAACAAACTAGAAAGTCTAGAGAAAATGGATAGATTCCGAGAAACACAAAACCACTCAATATTGAACCAGGAAAAAGTGAAAATTTTTAACAGACCAATAATGAGTTCCAAAACTGAATCAGTGATAAAAACCTACCAACCAAAAAACGTCCTGTACCAGATAGATTCACAGCTTAATTCTACCAGTTGTGCAAAGAAGAATTGATACCAATACGGCTGAAACTATTCCAAAAAATAAAACAGGGATTCCTCCCTAACTAAATCATCATTCTGATACCAAAATCTGGCAGAGACACAATGAAAAAAGAAAACTTCAGGCCAACATAATTGATGAACATAGACATAAAAAACCTCAACAAAATACAACCAATCTGTATTGAGCAGCACATCAAAAAGTTGATTCACCATGATCAAGTAGGATTTATTCCTGGGATGCAAGGTTGGTTCAACATATACAAGTCAAAAATGTGATGCACCATATAATCAGAATTAAAAACAAAAAATATATGATCATCTCAATAGATGCAGAAAAAACTTTTGATAAAATCTAATGCTCCTTCATGATAAAAATGCTCAACAAACTAGGCATTGAAGGTACGTACATCAAAATAATAAGAGCCATCTATAGCAAACTCACAGCCAACATTATACTGAACGGGCAAAAGCTGGAAACATTCCCCTTAAGAACTAGAACAAGACAAGGATGCCCACTCTCACCACTCCTATTGAACATAGTACTGGAAGTCCCAGCAAGAGCAATCAGGCAAGAGAAAGAAATAAAAGGGACCCAAGTAGAAAAAGAAGATGTCACACTGTCTCTCTTCACTGGTAAAATTATTCCATACCTAGAAAACCCTAAAGATTGCCATAAGGCACCTAGAACTGATAAATGACTTCAGTAAAGTTTCAGGATACTAAGTCAGAGCAGAAAAAATCAGTAGCATTTTTATACACCAATGGCATTCTAGTTGAGAGCCAAATCAAGAAGACAATCTCATTTATGATAGCCACAAAACATAGTGAAATACTTACGTATATATCTAACCAAGGAGGTAAAGGATAACTATGAGAACTATAAAACACTGCTAAAAGAAGTCAGAGATGACACAGATAAATGAAAAACATTACAAACTCACGTATTGGAAGAATCAATATAACTAAAATGACCATGCTGCCCAAAGCAAGTTAGAGATTCAATGCTATTCCCATCAAATCACCAACATCATTTTTTATAGAATTAGGAAAAGACTGCTCTAAAATACATGTGAAACCAAAAAAGAATAGCCAAAGCAATCTTAAGCAAAAATAACAAAGTCAGAGGCATCATACTACTCAACTTTAAACTATACTAGAAAGCCACAGTGACTAAAACACATACATAGATCAACGGAACAGTTGTCGACCCCATAAATAAAGCCATAAACCTACAATTATCTGATCTTTGACAAATTCGACAACAATAAGCAATGGGGAAAAGCCTCCCCACTCAATGAATGAAGCTGGGATAACTGGCTAACCATATGCAGATGAATGAAACTGGACTCCTACTTATCACCATATGCAAAAATTACAGTCAAGATAGATTAAAGACTTAAATGTAAGACCTCAAACAATAAAACTTCTAGAAGCAATCCTAGGAAATACCCGTCTGGACATCGGCCTTGGTTAAGAATTTATGGCTAAGTCCTCAGAAGCAACTGCAACAACAACAACAAACAAAAATTGACAAGTGGGACATAAGAAAACTAAAGAGCTTCTGCGCAGAAGAGGAACTATCAAGGAAGTAAACAGACAACCTACAGAATACGTGAAAAAATTCACAAACTATGCATCTGAGAAAGGTTTAACATCCAGAATCTATAAGGAACTTATACAATGGAGCAAGCACAAAACAAATAACCACATTAAAAAGTGGGCAAAGGACATGAAAAGACACTTCTCAAAAGAAGACATACATGCGGCCAACAAACATGAAAATATGCTCATTATCACCAATCATCAGTAAATGCAAATCAAAACCACAATGAGAATCAAAACTCACACCAGTCAGAATGGCTTTTGCTAAAAAGTCCAAAAAATAACAGATGCTGGTGTGGCTGTAGAGAAGACGGGACAATGGTGGGAATGTAAATTAGCTCAGCCACTGTGGAGAGCAGTTTGGAGATTTCTCAAAGAACTTAAGACAGAATTACCATTTGACCCATCTATGCTATTAAAGGGCATATACCCAAAGGAAAATCCTATTAATGGGTATATAACCAAAAGGGCACATACACCCATACGTTAATTACAGCACTATTCACAATACTAAAAAGATGGTGTGTCCAGAGTTGGTTCCTTCCAGTGGGTTCGTGGTCTCGCTGACTTGACTTCAAGAATGGAGCCGTGGACCTTTGTGGTGAGTGTTATATCTCTTAAAGGTGGTGAGGACCCAAAGAGTAAGCAGCAGCAAGATTTATTGTGAAGAACGAAAGAACAAAGCTTCCACAGCATGGAAGGGGACCTGAGTGGGTTGCCGCTGCTGGCTGGGGTGGCCTGCTTTTATTCCCTTATTTGTCCCCTCTCATGGCCTGTTTCTGTCCTATCAGAATGCTCTTTTTTCAATCCTCTCTGTGATTGGCTACTCTTAGACTCCTGCTGATTGGTCCATTTTACGGAGCGCTGATTGGTCCATTTTACAAACCTCTTGCTAGCTGCAGAGCACTGATTGGTGCATTTTTACAGAATACTGATTGGTACATTTTACAAACTTCTTACTAGCTACAGAGCACTGATTGGTGCACTTTACAATCCTCTTGTAAGACAGAAAAGTTCTCCAAGTCCCCAGTTGACCCAGGAAGTCCAGTTGGCTTCACCTCTCAATGGGATCAACTCAGGTGTCCATCAGTGGAGGATTGGATAAAGACAATGTGATAGATATATACCATGAAATGCTATACAGCCATAAGAAATGAAACCATGTATTTTACGGCAACATGGATGCAGTTGAAGGCCATTATTCTGAATAAACTAATGCAATGCAGAAACAGAAAACAAAATACCAGATATTCTCACTTGCAAGTGGGAGCTAAACATTGGGTGCACATGGACATAAAGATAGAAACAATAGACACTGGAGTCTACTAAAAGAAAGAGAGAGAGAACAGGGCAAGGGCTGAAAAACTACTTATTGTGTTCTATGCCCACTACCTGAGTGACAGGTTCAATCATAGCCCAAACCTCAGCATCATGCAACATACCTTTGTAACAAACCTGCCCATGCACCCCATGATTCTAAAATAAAATGTGTTGGGATTTGATCAGGCTGGTAGGAAAAATATTCGTTATGATATCCACAAAACCCTTTTGGGGTTTTCATATGACTTCGGTAATAGACCGGGCAGAAGGCAGCCTGGTCCCATTACCTTTAGTTAAATAGATCAGAGTAGTAAACAACAGGATGTGGGGAAGTCATCTAGTTAGCTTGTTTACTCATGTGGTCTTAAGTCTTAAGCCTTTGATGTATGTTTTTTACTCAGGAAGTCTACAGTGTCAATTACCCTCTAATGATGTTAACGCAAGGTTTTGTTAGCTAATCTTAGTGAATAAATGCAAGCCTCCTGAGCTGATCGGGGCTGGCTGTAGTGACAAACCTCTCTTGGTGTGTAGGCAGTCAGACATTCAGCAGGACTGGTAAAACAGAATATCTGTGTGTCAGTGTACATTTTATTCATCCGTCGTTTGGGTCAGGGTCTGCGGGCAGACCCTCACAGCTAATGCTCTCTTGTGAGGAGCAATACCTCAAAAAGTTGAAAGAAAATAGTTTACTGTTTTGCATATTAGCATCAGACTTCTCTCTACCTAGCTAGCTATCCTTCAACCTACTGATAAATGTTGGTGGATGTTTATTGATCCAACTGTTCATTCTTTCAACAAACATTTATTGATCATCCACTGTTAGACTTGATGAATCAAGAATGTTTTACAAAGTGTTTGGAGTTTTATTAAGGGATCCCCAAATAATCATCTTGCCCATTTCTTTCCTAGGGTCCTGGAATTATAAGGGTTTAAGGCTTTGAATTTATAGCATCAAAAACCCAGAAGGAACCTCAGAGATGAGTGATCAGTCTAAGGCATTTGTCCTACAGGAGGCAACTCCCAGTCCCAAAAATAGGAGACAGACTTACCCAGGCCTCAGAGTGAAGGAATGTCATAAGCCACACTGACCTCCTTCCCCATCTTCAAACAGAACATGTAACAAACAGGGCACCCAGAACAAAATACCATGACAGGGTGGCTTAAGCAACAGGAGTTTAATTTTCACAGTTCTGGAGGCTGGCAAGTCCGAGATCAAGTTGTCAGCAGGTTTGCATTATTCTTGGGCCTGTGTCCTTGGTTTGCAGATGGCTCTCTTCTTGCTGTTTCTTCACATGGCGTTTCCTCTGTGCACATGTATCCCTGGTCACTCTTCGAACATCCACATTTTCTCTTGTAGGGACGTCAATTAGATGGGATTAGGCCCACCCTAATGGCCTCATTTTAACCCACCCACCACGTTTAAGGCCCTATTTCCAAATGCAGTCACATTCTGAGGTACTGGGCTTAGGGCTTCAACATATACATTTTGGGGGGACAAAATTCAGAGCATAACACCTCTCTGTGTCAGGATGTGTTTCTTCTTCCATTTAACTAATTCCTAATCATCTTCTGGATCTCAACATGTGTCACTTCCTTGAGGAAATGCATCCTGACTGCATTCCCATCCTTGAAAGACAAGATCAGGCCCTTTTCTAGGTACATTTGTGGCACCATTTTACTTTTATTTATCATGACTGTTAACAAAGAAATAACTGTGTAAATGGCATATTCTCTTCTGTCTCCCTCCACAAGACTTTCCCCTCCGTGGACATGGAGCTGGCCAGTCTTGCTCAATGCTGTGTACTCAGTAACTAGCTAGTCCTTGGCACAAGTTATTCAGCAAATAATTTCCTGGATAAAGAAATAAATGGATCATGCTTTAAATTAATGGATCATGCTTAAAATCACAGAACCCTCTTTTACATTATTATTTTCAGACTATTCCTGTTTTCTCACCTTTATCTATAATGCTCCTGCTGTAGAATTCTACTCATACCACTCCAAGCCCAACACAAACAGCTTCCCCCAATTCTTCTCCTTACCCAATACATAATCAATTCTTTTCTCTTCAGCAGTGCTGCAGCATATTATTGACACGGTTGATTTTGCCCGTCATCATAGCCATCAGGGGCACGTTGTTACCATGCTTATTTTCCCACACACTTCGCCTGAATTATGTTTTATTTAGCTCCAAATCCCAGGCACACAGCCTAGCTCCTGGCAGAGTGGGCACCCAATAAAGAGTCAGTGCTTTTTAGGATAAGATCATAGCCCAACTCTAGTGGATAGAGCCAACTGTGGGCATGCAGTAATTCTTAGTGATGCCAGACACTCTGGCAGTCTTTGCTGCTCTGCCCATGTCAGGGTGTTCAACTTAGCTGGATGAGCCACTGCTCTCTGTGTCTCTCAGAAACAGTTCATGGATCTGGCTCTAGAAAGACTAATGACCAAGGGCATTGGATCTTTCAGATAATTTTCCTTAAAAGGAAAAATAAAATCAATAATAAAAGAAGGAGGAGCAGAAGGAGGGGAAAGAGAGGAAGAGAAAGAGGAAAGCAAGCTTGTGAACCTTCTGGAATCTAATTTAAATTCTGACCAAAATTTACACTGGTTCTTTGTTCTATGCTTACATAGATGGAATCACAAATAACTGTGCCAGCCTGAGGAAGGGGACGGGCAGGAACCTGTCTAGTCCAGATTGCACGTAGGCTCCTGGGGCTCAGTCTCCACTGTGAAAGGGAAATAATAACATCAGCACCATGATGAGATGCAGCCAAAGTGTCAGGAGCAAGATAGCTCCCTGGAAGGTTAGCAAGCTGCTCCATTAAAGAGGTTCTTGCTTAGCTTCAGAGTGGTTGGGGAACACAGATGAGAAAACCAGGGTTCCTTAGAAGGATGTATCCAAGTTTTGATTGGCAGCAACATCCACAAGTAGAGCTGCCCGACATACTGGGTATTCTGAGGTTTTCAGAGAACATTGGTTTTTATAAAAGCCAATGACTCATCCTTCCATTCTCTACCTCTAGACATGCAGGTACCCCTTCCCCGACCACCTTCACTTTCCAGTGAAAATCACCCTGTCCTGTATATCTTCCCTTATCTCAATAAAGAGATAACATGGAGATGGCATGGCACATGGCTGAAGCCATGGGTTCTGGGGTCTCTCAGGCCTGAGTTCAAGTTGCAGCTTTGCTGCTTACCAGCTCTGTGAGCTACAGAAAGCATCTGACCTTCAGTCTCTTCACCTTTGATATGACAAAAATAATGGTAACTGCCCCTATAAGGTTGTTGGGAAGCTTATACTACATGCTCTGGGAATGACACAGGGTTTGACACATAAGTGCTCAACAAATGGGGCACACGTGTAACATTGTGACTTCAACTACAGTCTGATGCTTTCTGTCTGTTTTCAAGATCAGTTCTCTTGGTCCATTGTGTCTTCTCCATTCCTCCTCCTAGAACCTTCTTTCTCAAGTCAGAATGAACCGAATTGAGCTCCAGAATGACATCTCTTCTTGACTTTCCTGTCCTGAGCACTGTGCAATTTGCATAGTAGGCAAAGTTTTTCAAACCATCTACGACTAATTAATGAAGGAAATTGTTCCTCTCTTATCATAGGGGACTTTAAAAGTCCAGGGCCTTCATTACAAGGACTTCGTATTTTAGGCAGATGCCTCCTTTTTCTTCTTCCCACACCCAAGAAATTCCCCAAAGCTTCTCCTTTGCAAACTGTGCTCAGAAAACGTGGAGTCAGGGAATAGGAGCTATTGGCTCATATTTCTCAAAGCATTCCAACTTGAGACTCCTTGTAACTTTTTAAGTAAGCAGCATAGTTATTAGCTGCAGGATATGCAAAGGGCATGGAGAGTTACTGAAGCATTGAGTTGAGAAGTGCAAATGTCAAAGGCAAAAAGAAAACTGTAAATATAGTTATAGACTTGAAAGTGCAGGCAGCAGAAACAGCTTTGGGGGAAAAAATGTCCTTGGAAAATAAAGATGCAGATTCAGGGTAGCTACCTTTGACAAAGGGCATTGCTACCTACAAGACTCTTTCACTATTCCATATTCACATAACACTATTGTATTTCTATGTAAAATCTACCTTAGTAAAAGGTTTCACTTCTTAAAGCTCATTATCCATCTTATTTTGTTCTGCTCCTTTGTGTCTCTGGTGAGCATTGTCTGTGGAACCTCTCTCTCTTTATGGTCCTCATACATTCTACCTGGGTCTCTGCACTGAGCATCAGTGTGACTCAGGCCTGAGTACTATTAATGCTTAACTTAAGTGAACTGCTCCTAGCAACTATCTCCTTTTCAAACTGCTGGTGATATTTATATCGCTAAACATGATTTACTGATTATGAATCAAACAGGCAATATTTTCTTCCATGCTTGTCAATTAACAATACGACCTTCTTATCAGGGATCCCTGGATATTGCAAAGCATCATAGAGGCAGTTGTTTGACAAGTAAAATTGCCCTGACCCAATAAAGGACTGACTTGTCTGCCTATGTGAGATGAAATTTTTCTAGGTAGATGATGGCGGTTCTTTCCTCTCTGTAGGAGGAGATAAGATGATAGCATTTTTTTTAAATTTAATTTATCCTTTGCAGGCAGTGATGGAGAAGTTCACCCCACATTGAGTGAGTCTGTGATTAGCTTGGCTATGTTTTTGTTTGTTTGTTTGAGACAGAGTCTTGCTCTGTTGCCCAGGCTGGAGTGCAGTGGTGGGATCTTGGCTCACTGCAAGCTCCGCCTCTGGGAGTCAAGCGATTCTTGTGCCTTAGCCTCCCTGAGTAGCTGGGATTACAGGCACTTGCCACAAGGCCCTGCTAATTTTTGTACTTTTGGTAGAAATAGAGTTTCATCATGTTGGCCAGGCTGGTTTTGAACTCCCGACCTCAGGTGATCCACCTGCCTCGGCCTCCCAAAGTGCTGGGATTACAGGCATGAGCCACCGCTCCTGGCCAGCTATGATTCTTAAAAGGAAACGTGGTATAATGGGATACTACACAGAAGAAAAATGAACTGCTGACACATGCGCCATGAATGAATCTCACAGGAACAGTTATTATGGAAAAGAAACCAGAAGCAAAAAGGATACTGCTATGAAGCTCAAAAGCAAGCAAAACAAATATATAATGATAGAAGGAAAAATACGGTGACCTCTGAAGAGGTGTTGACTGAAAAGGGACACAAATGACCTTTCTGGGGTGCTGAAAATATTCTATATCTTGACCTGGGTGGTAGCTACACAGATGTATACATATGCAAACACTTATTAAGTTGTTCACTGAAGATTTATATACCTGTCTGTGCATGTTGTGCCACGATTTTGGAAGTTTAAAACAAAACAAAACTTTGCAACACAGACATTTGGTATTACATCACAGGGAAACACAAAATGAGACACCAACTAAGATAAAATCCGGAAACCAGATAAAATCTCAAATTTGCTATTATGTGGAAGTGTTGATTGCAATCTGAACATGCTTACTTCAGATGACTATTGCACATTGTGGTCATTAGCTGGAATGGCTCTAATCACTTTTCCTTATGGAAGTAACTCCAGGAACATTGTTAAGCCATATAAGGTAACTCCTTTTCTTATTTAACAATCATCCAAGATAAACCATTTAGTGGGCCACAAAATAAGTATCAACAAATTGTAAAAAATTGAAATCATATTAAGGATTGGTTCTTACTACAATGGTAGGGAAGCAGAAATCAATAACAAGAACTTTGCAAACCATATAGATACATGGAAATCTTAAAAAACATGCTCCTGAACAACAAATGAATTATAAAAATATTGAAAGGAAAACTTAAAAAATTTCTAGAAACAAAAGAGAATGGAAACACACATACCAAAACCTATGGGATACAGCAAAAGTGGTACTCAGAAGGAAAATTTATAGCAATGCATTTACATCAAAGAAGAAGAAAAATCTCAAATATAAAATCTAATATTGCACCTCAAAGAATAAGAAAAACAAGGACGAACCAAACCGTTACTTAATATAAGGAAATAAGTCATAAAGATAAAAGAAATCAATGAAACTAAGAATTAAAAATACAAAAGTTAATGAAGAGTCGCTTTTATAAAAAATAAAAGAAACCCATAAACTTTTAGATAGACTGAGAAAAAAAAGAGAAGACTCAGATAAATAAAATCAGAGACTAAAAGGAAACATTACAATTAATTCCACAGAAATACAAAGGATCATCTGAGGCTATCATTAACAACTATATGCCAGAAAATTAGAGAACCTATCAGAAATGGATAAATTCCTGAACAAATACAACTTACCAAGATTGAATCATGAAGAAACAGAAAATCTGAATAGACTAATAATAAGTTACAAGATTAAATTATTAATAAAAAAAATTTTTCTATCAAAGAAAAGCCCAGGACCTGATGGCTTTATTGCTGAATTCTAACAAACACTTGAAGAACTAATACCAGTTCTTCTCAATCTACTCCAGAAAATTAAAGAGGACTGAATTCTTCCAAAATCATTCTATACGGCTGGTGTTATCCTTATTCCAACTATACAAGAGCACAACAATGACAAAAAAGAAATCTGTAGGCCACTATCTCTGATAAATACAGAGGCAAAAGTCCCCAACAAAATAGCAAACTGAATTCTATAGCACATTAAAAAGATAATTCACCATGATTAAGTAGGACTCATCTTATGGAAGCAAGAACAGTTCAACATTTGCAAATCAATAAATATTATTCATCATATTAACAAAATGAAGAGCAAAAATTATACAACTATTTCAATAAATGCAGACAAAAAATTGACAAAATTCAATGTCCCTTCATAATAAAAAGTCTCAACAAATTAGGCACAGAAGGTATGTACCTGAAAATGATAAAAGCCATATATGACATATCCATAGCTAATATCTCAGTGAGTAATGAAAGGTTGAAATTTTTTCTTCTAAGGTCTAGAACAAAATAAGGATGCCCACATTCATCATTTCTATTCAACATAGTACCAGAAGTCCTAGCCAGAGCAACAAGGCAAGAGAAAGAGATATAAGGCATCCAAATTGAAGAGGAAAAAGTCAAAACGTTCCTGTCTGCAGACAACATGATCTTAGAGATGGAACACCCTAAAGACTCCACCAAAGCCTGTTATAATTAGTAAACACATTTCGTAAAGTAGCAGGACACAAAATCAACTTACAATAATCAGTAGTATTTTTAGATGGCATTAGTAAACTATCTTTAAAAATCAAGAAAAAAAACTCATTTACAATACAATAGTACAAAAAATAAGATTCCTAAGAATAAACCTAACCAAGAAGGTGAAAAATATCTACAATGAAAACTATAAAACATTGATGAAAAAAATGGAAGAGGACACAAATAAATAGAAAGATACAGAAAAATATCCCATGTTCATTGATTTAAAGAATTGGAATTTTTAAAGTGTCCATACTACCCCAAACGATCTACAGATTCAATGTAATACCTATCAAAATATCCATGATAATCTTCATAGAAATAGAAAGAAAAATCCTAAAATGTGTATGGAACCACAAAAGACCCCAAATAGCCAAATCAATCTTAAGCAAAAAGAACCAAGCTAAAGGGATCACATACCTGGCTTCACAATGTCCTACAAAGCTGTAATAACCAAAAGAGCATGGTAGTGGTGTAAAAACAGGCATATACACCAAGGGACCAGAATACAGTTAGAAATAAATCCATGGACTTAACAACCAACTGATTTTCAACATAGATGCCAAAAATACAACTTGGGGAAAGGGCAATCTCTTCAATAAATAGTGTGGAGAAAACTGAGTATGTACGTGCAGACATGGAACTAGACCCTTATCTCTCACCATACGCAAAAATTAACTCAAAATGGATTACAACTTAAATGTAAGACCTAAAATTACTAGAAAGAATGCTGTTAGAAGAAAACATTAGGGAAATACTTCAGGATATTGACCTTAGCAAAGATATTTTGTATGAAACCTCAAAAGCACAGGAAACTAAAGCAAAAATAGGCAATTGGGACTAAATCAATCTAAAAAGCTTTTGAACAGCAAAGAAAACAATCAACAGAGTGAAGAGATATCTTGCAGAATGGACGAATATATTTGCAAACTATCCATCTGACAATGGGTTAGTAGTCAGAATATATAAGGAATGCAAACAATTCAATAGCAAAACACATAAACAAAGCAAATAATCAAATTTCAAAGATAGGCAAATGACCTAGACATTTCTTAATTACAACTAGACAAGAGGAATAAGTCCTGGTGTTCTATCATAGAGTAGGGTGACTATAATTAAAAACAACATACTGTATGTTTCAAAATAGCTGGTAGAGAGAATTGTTAAGGTTTTCACCACAAAAAGAAATGATAAATGTTTGAGGTGATATATTTGCAAATTACCTTAATTTCATCTTTCACAATGTGCACATGCATCAAAACATCACATGGTACCCGACAGATATGTACAATTATTGTATGTGAATTAAAAGTAGAAAAAACAAAAATACAATTTACTTTTATAAATTGAAAACAAGCCCTGATTACTCACACCTTTTTCCAAATTTCTGTGGACATCAGAGCTAAGGCAGAGTCTGCCACTTAGAAAGTATTCACTTATTTCTAGCTATTGATATTATTACCAAAAGAGTCATAATCGATTGTAGGTACATCTGAGTGTTATTGAAAAAAATATACCATTCCGTGAGTGCTAATTATTCAATCGGATGGGCCGCATTATACAAATACAAATATCATTAAATATTAGTTACAAAGCACTACTGGAGACACAAAAACAATTCACTCAAACTTTTTCTTTACAAGAAGCCCATAGTCAAGTGGATAAGACAGA
Source organism: Rhinopithecus bieti (assembly GCF_001698545.2). Classification (NCBI taxonomy): domain Eukaryota; kingdom Metazoa; phylum Chordata; class Mammalia; order Primates; family Cercopithecidae; genus Rhinopithecus; species Rhinopithecus bieti. The sequence goes on along the minus strand of NW_016820994.1, from coordinate 49,128 downwards.
CATAGTGATAACTATACCTGGTATAATGCCTGACACGTGAAAATGTTGAACTGTATTTACTGAATGATTTTCTCTATCATTTTCTATTCTCTATTTTATATCTGCCTTATTTTTATTTCCTTACTTCTTATTTGAGGTTTAATTTGCTTTTTATTTTCTAGTTTCTTAAGATGAAAGACTAGGTTATTTATTTGAGATCTCTTTTTTCAACTTTTGTTTTGGGCTCAGGGTACATGTGCAGGTTTGTTATATGGGTACATTGCATGCTGGGAGGTTTGAGGTACAGATTGTTTCACCACCCAGGTAATAAGCATAGTACCCCAGTAAGTCGTTTTACAATCCTCATCCTCTTTTCACCCTTCCTCTCTCAAGTAGGTTCTAATGTCTGTTGTTCTCTTCTTTGTGTCCATGTGTGTTCAATGTTTAGCTCCCACTTATAAGTGAAAACATGTGGCATTTCGTTTTCTATTCCTGCTAATCACTTAGAATAATGGCCTCTAGCTCCATCCATGTTGCTGCAAAAGACAGGATTTTGTTCTCTCTTATGTCTACATAGTATTCCGTGATGTATATGTACCATATTTTCCTTTATCTAGTCTACTGTTGACAGGCATTTAGGTTGATTCCGTATCTTTGCTCTAGTAAATAGTGCTGTGATGAACATACGCTTTCATGTGTCTTTATGGTAGAATGTTTTGTATTCCTTTGGGTGTATACCTAATAATGGGATTGCTGGGTCGCATGGTAATCATGTTTTAAATTCTTTCAGAAATTGCCAAACTGCTTTCCACAATGGCTGAACTACATTCCCATCAGGAGTGTATAAACATTCCCTTTTCTCCACAACCTTGCCAGCATCTGTTTTAGTTTTTTGTTTTTTTCTCTTTTCTTTCTTTCTTTCTTTCTTTCTTTCTTTCTTTTTTTTTTTTTTTTTTTTTTTTTTTTTTTTTTTTGGACTTTTTAACGGTAGCTATTCTGACTGGTGTGAGATGGTGTCTCATTTCAGCTTTGATTTGCATTTTTCAAATGATTAGTAATGTTGGCCATTTTTTATATGCTTGTTAGCTGTGTGTATGCCTTCTTTTGTAAAGTGTCTGTTTAAGTTCTTTGACCACTTTTTAATGGGGTTGCTTGTTTTCTTGCTTATGAATTTGTTTAAGTTCCTTATAGATGCTGAATAGTAGACCTTTGTCAGATGCATAGCTTGTAAATATTTTCTCTCATTCTGTAGGTTGTCTGTCTACACAAGCAAGTGAAAAAACATTCCATGCTCATGAATAGGAAAGATAAATGTTGTTAAAATGACCATACTGCCCAAAGCAATTTATAGATTTGCTGCTATTCCTATCAACCTACCAAAGACGTTCTTCACAGAATTAGAAAAAAACTATTTTAAAATTCATATGGAACCAAGAAAGAGCCTGAATAGCCAAGGCAATCCTAAGTAAAAATAACAGAGCTGGAGGCATCACATTACTTGACTTCAAACTATGCTACAAGACTACAGTAACCAAACAGCATGGTACTGGTAAAACAGACAATAGGGAGTCCAGAAATGATGACACACACTTAAAATCATCTGATCTTTGACAAAGTCAACAAAAACAAGCAATGGGAAAAAGACACCCTATTCAATAAATGGTGCTGGAGTAACTGGCTAGCCATATGCAAATGACTGAAACTGGATTAAATTCTTAAACCATGCACAAAAAATCAATTCAAGATGGATTAAAGACTTAAATGTAAAACCTAAAAGTATAAAAATCCTGGATGATAACCTAGGAAATACCACTCTGGACCTAGGACCAAGCAAAGATTTCATGAAAGAGACATAAAACCAAATGCAACAAAACAAAATTGACAATGGGATCTAATTAAACAAAAGCTTCCGCACAGCAAAAGAAACTATCAACAGCAATCTTTCTCCTTTTTAAAAATTATAAGCACTGATAGCAGTATATTTCTCTCTGAGCACAACTTTAGCTGTATTCCATAAATTTTGGTATGTTGTGTTTAGATTTTTATCAATCTCAAAGTATTTTCTAATTTTATATCTTTGACCCATTGATTATTTAGGAGTGTATTGTTTAATTTTACATATGTATAACTTCTCCAAATCTCATCATGTTACTGATTTCTAATTTAATTTATTTATGTTTGTAGCACCAAAGCTGTATGATTTCAATTGTTTCAAATCTAGTGAGGTTTGTTTAATGGACTAATACATGGCCAATCTAGACAATGTAACATAAGAAGAAAGGGTTCCTGCTGTTGTTGGGTAGAGTGTTCTATAGATACCTGTTATGTTTAGTTGCTTAAGACACTTATGTAAGTCTTCTATTTCCTTGTTTGTCTCTGTCTCATTGTTCTATCCATTATCGAATGGGTCATTGAAGTATCCAGCTGTTACTATTGAATTGTCTGTTTCCCCCTTTAATTCAAAGTCAATTTTTGCTTCATGTAGCTCTGTTGTTAGGTGAATATGGATTTACAAATGTCTTTGTCTCTAGTACAAATTTTTGTATTAAAGTTTATTTTTTTCTGATTTTAGTGTAGTCATCCAGTTCTGTTTTGATTACTGTTTTCATGATATATCTTTTTCCACTTTTTTTGCTTTCAACTTGTTTGTGTCTTTGAATCAAAAGTATGTCTCTAGTAGACAGTTCATGGTTCCATGTTTTCTTTTGTTGACTCTACCACATATCTCTGAGGCCTGTTCACTTTTCTTTGTTACTTTTTCTTTCTTTACCTAAGAACATAAAACTCAATTAGCCCATAGTTATTCTGAATATGTGATATTGTGACCTTGATCATAATTTCTGCTTAATTTTAGAGATTTTTAAGAAAGCCATAAATAAGTTACCTCCAAAATCTTCAACCCAAGTTTTTTAAGTTCTTTTCCTAGCAATGTTTTGGTTTGGGGTCTATTTTCTGAGGCACTTTGCTATACAAGAAAAAAAAAATTACCTAGCGCTTAGCTTTATAAAGACTAACATAGTATCCATTAGTTGCAAAGAATAGAGCTTTTGAAGGTTTGCAAGAAAGTATTTGCCAACTCTCACTCCCATTTTCTTTGTTATTTCTCCCTCGAGAAAATCTATGTCTATCTTTGCACATCTTACTGGTTTCATTACTGTCTCTGCAACTGTGCTCAGAGTGGCTGATAGGTTTTCACAAGCCTTTTAATCTCATAGGCTGCTTACTCCTTCTCATTTCTTAGTAATCAGATTTCCAGACAAGGCTTGATTCTACCCAGTGATCTTCAGCTTCCTTCCCACAAACCTTCTTTCATTTCAGCAACAATCAAATGCTGTTTCTATGTGTTCTGTTATTTTGTTATTCTCATTTGATAGTGGGTTTGTGGACCATGGAATTTTGGCCACTCTCATCCAACATCCTTTGAATTTTTTTTTTTCATAAACCATTTTCTCAGATGACTCTATTCACACCTGTATGATGATAAATATCTCCAGCAGAGATGACCTGAAGGGGTCCTATCTTTGTACCAACCCATTGTGTGAAGTTCTCAAGCACTACGCTTGCTATTATTGAGCAGTTACAAAATATAATTGCAGGGCTATTTTGTCCTGCAAATTCTATGGGAGGATAGTAATCAAAGAAAATAATAGAAAGGAGGAGGCAGGGTGTAAGTTAGGGGAAAAATCAAAAGAAGTACTCAAAGAATGTATAAAAAATACACAAATGAATTTTTTGAAAAGATAGTTTATAAGAATTTAAAATAAAATTTTCCTTATACTTTAGGGAAAAAAATGCACATTTATACTAACCAGACACTGACCAAATCTAGAAGGAATCCTCCCACAACTACCACAACATGCTTAAAGAGAAAGAAAATCCTAAAACAAGATTATAAATATGTATATATATAGTCACATTCAGATATTATATAAGAAATACACATATGTTTATGGGCGTGTATATATGAAGAGGGAAAGTATGCATATAGAGAGAGAGAAAGTAATAGAGATCGTCTATATAGATCTCTGAATATAACCTCATTTTTAGGGCCTCTCTCCTGTTTTTTGTGTTCCCAAATAACGTCTCACTAAGACATTTTTGCAATATTTTTTTTTCTCCTGATTGGGATAGAGCCCAGCTACCACTGATATATTAAAAGTTATCTTCTCTCAGCTTTATAAACCAATGGCAAATACTCTGACTTCTGCAGATTCCAGACAACTTTCTGACCAGGGCCTGCTTATAGTCACTTCCATCATAAATTTAGTATTTCTGCTGAGTACAGTGTGAAGAGAAGATATATTTATCTGGGATACTTAAAGATAGATCTGAATCCCGTGCTTATCTCTTACAATACCGGTAATGCTGGACCATGACTACAGAGGATATAGCATCCTCAAAAGGGCCACCCTTTACTCCTCCCAAACTGTAGCAAAATTTATGGAACATTTAATTCAAATTATGTCCCAAAAATTGCATCTGAGTGTTTTCTTCCAGCCAAGCATTTACAGGAGGAGAATGTAGATGCGCATATCGACTCCACCGTTGTAGCAGTTGTCACTTAATGAAGAAATCTATGAGAAGCCACATTAAATTGTTTGGGGGCTTTCTTCAGCTTTTAACTCAATGGAGAGAAAAGTGTTAGGCTAACTTCTATTGGTTGGGCATTACTTCTATTTTTTTAAATTTTATTTTGAGTTAATTGTAGATTCAGAGAGCTCCCATGTACCCTTTATTAATTTTCCCCCAGAGGTAGTATTTTGCTACACCTGGATATGGACAGTGAGATAGTCAAGATAAGGGAACCTTTTTATCACTATAAGGATCCCTCATATCGCCCTTTTATAGCCATTTTCATACTCCTCCCCCTACTTTTTCCTGACTTCTATTCTGATGCTTATGCAGAATTGTATTTATTCGTCTATCCCCTTGTTCACTTATTCATCTATCCCCTTGTTCACTTATTCATCTCACAAATATTGTCTGGGTGCGGTGGCTCACACCTGTAATCCCAGCACTTTGGAAAGCCAAGGCAGGCAGATCACCTGAGGTCAGGAGTTTGAGATCAGCCTGGGCAACATGACCAAACCTCATTTCTACTAAAAATATCAAAATTAGCCGGGCATGGTGGCACATGCCTGTAATCTTGGCTACTCGGGAGGCTGAGGCAGGTGAATCACTTGAACCCAGGAGGCAGAGGTTGCAGTGAGCCAAGATCGTGCCACTGCACTCCAGCCTGGGAGACAGAGCAAGACTCTGACTCAAAAATATATATGTATATATTTTTTCAATTCATTCAATGAATTTTTTCAATTCATTCAAAGTTTTAATTTTATTGGCATAACTCTTTCATAATTTCCTTTATTTTTAAGTATCTGCATAATATGAAGTCATTTTCCTTTTTATTGCTGACATCTTGGTTCATTTTGCCAGAGGTTTGTCAGTTTTATTCATCTTTAAAGAAATGTTTAACTTTGTGTATCCTAGCTATTACATATTTCTTTTCTTGTTCACTAATTTCTGATCCTTCTTCTGTGATTTCCTTCTTTTACTTTCTTTGGATTTAATTTAATTTGTTTTATATTTCTCTTCTATTCAAGAGGATATCAGCCTATTGCTATTCCATCTTCTTCATACGTATGCATTTAAAGCTACAAAATGGTCTTAGCTTCACTTCAGTTTCCTCTGATAGGTTTTTATAACTTTATGTGAAGTAAAACATATAAATATGTTTAACTTATAGAGTTTAAATAATTATCACAAAGTCAACGTACCCACAAAATAGGTAGTATAATATACTACCAGTACCCCAGAAGCCACTTACATATCTCCTTCCAATCATCACTGCATGCCTTCCAAAAGGACTATTCAGACATTTAACTTACTAGACTACTCTTTCCTATGTTTGAATTGGAATTATATAGTATGCATTGTTTTGTGCCTGTATTCTTTCACTCAATATTATATTTGTCTGATTCGTTCCTATTGCTGCAAGTAGGTTTAGTTCACTGATTTTTATTGCTGAATGGTATTTTGTTGCATGACTGTAAATTTATATATTGATGCACTCTAGAGATGGTGAATGTCTGGGTTATTTCTAGTTTGAAGCTTTTATAGGCATTGGAGGTGAGGGAATATAAACCTAGGAATAGAATTACTGATCATACAAAATGTATATACTCAACTTTAATGGAGAAATGGTATTGAAAGTGCTTTAACCAATAGTAGTTGAAAGAATTCCAGTTCCTTCACATCCTTGCTAAATATTTGGTGTATTGGTCAGTATTCTCTAGAAAGACAGAAACCATGTGATGTATATAAAGAGAGATATATGAGAGGAGATTTATTAGGAGAATTGGCTTACATGATTATGGAGACAACAGGCCAGGCCCATCTACAAGCTGGAGATCCTGTGATACGAGCAGTGTGGCTCAGTCCAAGTCTAAAGGCCTCAAACGCAGGGAAGCCAGTGATAAAATTCTATGTCCAAGGCAGAAGTCCTGAGAACTTAAGGGGATGAGGCAGGGTCACTAGTATAAGTCCAGTGAACCTGGAGTTCTGATATCCATGAAGATGAGAAGAGTGTATCCCAGCTCCAGAAGAGGGAGAAAATTGTCTTTTTGTTCTATCCAGGCTCCTAGCTGATTGGATGGTGCCCACACACATGGAGGGCAGATCTTCCCCACTAGGTCCCCTGACTTATATGCCAATCTTCTCTAGAAACATCCTCATAGACATGCCTAGAAATAATGCTTTACCAGATCTGTAGATAATTCTTAATTCGGTAAAGTTGACATCTAAAATTCACCATCACATCTGGCATTGTCAGTCTTTGCAATTTTATCATTCTGATGGACAGGGAGTGTTAGCTCATTAAGGTTTTTATTTGTAGAATCAGCTTGTGGTCTTCCACAAATAGTATTCTGAAATATCGACTAGTAATTATATTGAAATATAAGATCAATTAAGGGAGATTACTTCTTTATAATATTGAGTTTTGCAGTCCATGAAAATAGTATATCCACCTATTTATTCAGATATTTTAAAATTTCTCTTCATGTAATTTTATGATTTTCAAGCTAGGAAAGCATTAACTTTCTACTATTAAGTATGATTATCCTTTCCCAGTTTAAGAAAATGTCCTTATATTTCAAATTTCCTGAGAATTTTTTTAATCATAAATGAAAATTTAAATTCCTCCTGGCTTGAAATTGTTCTTCCTACATGGCCATTTCACTTCCCTTTATCCACTTTGGTCTGGCTATTTTATTGTTACCTTTCAAGTTTCAACATAAATCTCACTTCTATGTGGAGGCCTTTGCAGGCCACTTGACTAGGTTCTGATCCTGCATTATGTCCAATGATTCACCCAACTTTGTTTTAATTAATTATCTCTCACCTTAACTAATTTGTAAGCTCCCAGAGAATAAGCTCTATGTTGTTCACCTCTCTGTCCTCAGGGTCCAGAACACAACTTGACACACAGTATTGACCTAACTAATAAATAACGACCTACTTTGAAAAGAGAAATGATAAAAGAGAAGAAGGGAAAGAGGAGTCATCTAAGGTTACAAACTGTAGAGAAGACTTTATTAGAAAGTGGTCTCTGTCTCTTCCTACCCTCACTGATCTCTTGCCTTTCTCCAATCTAGATAAAGTGAAGAATTTTTCCACTTTTGAAAACTAAGAGCAGATGGCTGAAATCCCAGAGTAAACTATTATTAATAGTTATGTAGTTTTACAGTAGAAAATGTACAGACAATGTTATTTCTCAAGAACCAAAATTTTTATCAGTGTCTAACAGAATAGTGAGCAAAGAAATGAATTATGAAATAGCAGAGAGAGTGTGTTTGGTATAACAATGATCTGCCTTAACAGAATGTCATCAAGTCAACCAGGTAACAGCAAGATCCTAGAACAAGGACACTGGGAGGGGGTTATTGGGTCTGGATATTTGTGCCCTCCAAATCTCATTTAAAATGTGATCTCCAGTGTTGGAGGTGGGGCCTGGCGGGAAGTGCTTGGATCATGAGGACAGATCCCTCATGAATAGCTTGGTGCCCTCCCCATGGTAATGAGTGAGTCATCACTCTGTTAACTGACATGAGAGTTGGTTGTTTGAAAGAGCCTGGCATCTGTCTTGCTCTTTCTCTCTCCATGTGACAAACTTGCTTCCCCTTTGCTTTATGCCATGATTGTAAGCTTCCTGAGGCCTCAATAGGAGCAGATGCCAGCCCTGTGTTTCTTGTATAGCCTGCAGAAGCATGGGCCAAAATAAACTTCTTTCCTTTATAAATTACCCACTCTCAGGTCTTCCTTTATAGTAATGCAAAATGAACTAACATAGACAGCAAAGCCCATTAAAGAAGTTATTACCAATCTTTACGGAGAGTCTATATGTGAGACCCTAAATTGCCACATTCATAGAATATGTATCTAGTTCTCTTACAAGACAATTTCCGGAGGAAAGAACTCTGTTTTTGGTCGAGATATTGTCTTGCACAGCCTGCATTTCACTTGAACTTATTAGGGAGATTTAATATGTCAGCAATGTTAAGTGCCTTAACAATCTTAATGACTTTTGACCCTGTAATCCCGTAAGTCTATGTCCTAAGGAAAACCCAAAATATAAAAGATTTACACGTAAACATTTCCATCTCACTGTTATTTACTGGAGCAAAAAGTAACACATTACCTAAGTGCCACATAATATGTCATTGATTAAATAAATTATGGAATATGCATATGACATAATGTCATTGCAACATTTTATAGTTGTATGTTCAAAGATTCTGTAATAACATGAAAAAATACTCTTGATCTAAGGTTAATCAAAGCAACCAACCAACAAACAAAACATTGGATAAAAATCTGTATACACATATAATCCCACTAATATTGAAGACAAAGGAAATGGAGCCGATTGTTAACAGTTATCATTTCTGAGTGGTGGAATTTTAGAAAATTTTTACTTTCTTATTTAGACTTTTCTTTATATATGCATTATTTATTTTATTTCCCCTTTGCCTTATGCCATGATTGTAAGCTTCCTAAAGCCTTCACCAGAAACAGATGCCAGCCCTATGCTTTTTGTGTAGTCTGCAGAACCATGAGCCAAAATAAACCCCTTTCCTTTATAAATTACTCAGGTATTCCTTTATAGCAATGCAAAATGGACTAATACATATATATATATATATAAAAACATATACCAGCAATATGATCAGTGGAATTAGTCATAATATGGGTTTAAGCCTCACTTTTGGCTTGACTAAATTTGTTATTTTAGAGTAACCTATTAGCTTCTCAGAGTCCCTGTTTCCTCACTTGTACATTGGAGAAAATGCCCTGGCTCTCTCCGAGAGCTGAGAAGAAAAAGAGAAACTATTAGCAAGAAATCAACTTCACTTGATAAAAATGCAAAGCCTCAAAAGCCCCATTAATGATAGTATTAGGCTAAGCACCAAATGCTGCCCTCTGATTCTTTGACATCTAAGGTGAAAAAAATGGAAGAAGCACAGAAATAACAGTAAGTAAATAAATAATGTACCGGCATAGTCATTTTAAGACTGACTCACATTCCTTTTTAGTTGGTGTTAATGATCTCTGATTTCTCCGCATATTCTTGAACTTTTATTCCAGTGTAGTTGCTCAGCTCCATGATTCAATTTATGTATATTTCATTTTAAAGCATCTTCTCAGTAAATTCTCAAGATTCTCAAAGAGTTTGGGGAAAGCTGTTCTCTCTTTCTTTTTAGATGAGTATTTGACAGCTTAAATATGTTTCCAGCTGAATACAAAACCTTAAGTTGTGCTAGACAAAACACGGCATGCATAACTCATTTAAAGGAAAAGCTAGATACTGTAGGTTTCTAAAGGGAAGGAGTTTAGAGAATTTCACTCTGTATGCTTAGAAGCCATAAAAATTCTCTATCTACTGCTACCTTTTATTTGTGAGATTACTCTGTTTCCTTTTCTTTTGTGAGGAATAACAGATGTATATATTTTACTCCCAGTAAAGCCGGTCTAGTTACTGGTATAAACTAGCCTTTTGGGAAGCATGTCTGGAATCTGTAAGTGTGGCTGTGGGTTAGGCGCAAGAGCATCCCAGACGAGCAGCATCCTCCTTTTCAATAGGTATCTTTGAGCTAGCAAGCTTAAGCCTTGGGGAAACATGGCTTCAATTCTGATCCCAACCTTGATGATAATTAAGCAGATCAGCCTCTCTTGAAATAAACGAAGTTATTTATAAGAAGAATGTAGAGGACATGGATAGGATTTAAGGTCGTTTTATAGCTGGGACCCTGAGTAAGTCACTAAACTCTCTGGGCATCCAATCCCTTATCTGAAAACGGAAGGTGACATGCTTCAAGAGCTTATCATGTGGATAAATAAAATAAATGTGAAAGCATTTTGTTAATTTGCAACTACTATTCAAATAATGAAAGGCTGGTTAGGGCCAGGGGAAGATGATTATTTTAGGATCAGAGGACTTTATGCTTAATTAGTCTTTTATACAAAATAATTAATTTTTGGTTTCCTGCTGTGGTAGATTGAAAATAGTCAAATTATTTGAAGCCTGTCCCATCAAGAGGTGGCATCTATTTCTCCACTCCTTGAGTCTGGACTGATCTTATGACTTGCTTTAACCAACAGAATACGGCAGGGATGAACAATGTGGGACTTCTGAGCCTCGGTGTCAAGTGGCCTTATAACTTCTGTTCTCTTGGAACCTTGTATCTATGGGAAGAAGGTTAAGCTGGCCTCCTGTAGAAAGAGAGACCATGAGGTGAGAGAGGACCAGACTTCCCTGCTATCCCAGGTGTCCCAGGTAAAATCCCGAACTGACACCAAGTGGAGCACAAATAAGCTACTCTTGCTGCATCTGGTCCTAATTTCTCACCCAGAAAATCCTAAACAAATAAACAAAGATTATTCTTTTAAACTTCTAGATTTTAGGATGGCTTGTTACATAACAAAAGCTAACCGATACATATTTCATGTGTCCTTTCTGAAAAGAATAGACTCTGATGTGCACGTCTAAGCAAAAACAGCCTGTTTACAACTCAGTGATTTCTTTTGAATGGTGTTGAGATGGTTAGCAGTTCACAGGAAGGGAGGAAAGCAGCTGTGGAAGTTAAGCAAGATACGAGAGAAGTAAAATTCATTTCTTACCATAGTGGGATCTCCTGTGTCAAGTTCAGTTTTAACAACCTCATCATTTCGGAATACAACATAAAACTATTTTAGAAGGAAAGGATGCCACAAAGTCCATGCAGTGAGATTTATGTATTTTACCCAACAGGAAAGCCCACTTCATGTTTGTTTTACACTCAGTTTTCACCAACTTAATATTTTGGTTTCTAAGCCAATAGAAAAGTAGGAGAGGGATAAAATATGCAGACATTAATTTGGTGATGAGAAATGAAAGATGACTAGATGAGAAATGAAAAATGATTGTTCTTGCTGGAACAATCAAAGCAGTCTACTGAAAAGGAAGAAAAGGAGATCTCTAAAATGCACAGAGGCAATTAAGTAGCAGAGGAATTAGTAGATAATTAAACATTTTTATTTATCCCAAGACATAGGTGTTGAGGGGACCATCACATTACAGTTTGATGCAAAAGTTTAAAACATATCCATAAATTCTGGAAAAGCTTCCAACCCAGAAGCCTAATTACAGTTTGGATGCTTAGGTTGGTGAGACGTCAGTGATCTGGTCAGCTCAGCCTAGACAACCGAGCAGCCAGCTTGAGCTGCTCCAGAGACCTCCAGGGAGTGCAGATTGCGCCTCAAACTGCTCACAGCTGGTGCCCTGGCTGATTGTGCTCATGGGAGTCTTTTGTTTCTTTCTACTTATCTGGGCAATGCTCCTATGCCTGGAAGCTTTCTGGGGAAGGGGAATAGAAAGAATGGACATGGTGTATGTAGAAATGCCACAGACAAATGACTCCTTTCGGATGTCCATCAGGTTGGAGAGAGTCTGAGTTTGGGTTCCTCAGTGGAAAACCATAGCAACCTACTCTGGCAAACTTCTGCAGTAAGGGGATCTTCTGGAAGACTATGGGAATGCTTGCAGGATCAAAGTAAAGGGAAAAGGCTTGGTCTGAAATATTCAACAGTAACATGGGAGAACACATGCCCTGGATTTGCCACCACATCTTGACTGCACATCGTGAGATGGATAATTCCCCTAGAAGAAATCGAGGTACTCTTAGGAATGGATTATGAATTGGGGGAACCCATTGAAAGCCCCACACACTCAGGACTGTATATCTGGGCCTCCCTGTGTATGGTGCGGAATCCTGATTGGTGCTGGCAGTGCCCACCTACCTCCAGGACTGGAAATAAATGAAGCCTGCCTCTCTCTGCTCCATCTGTCATGCTGTTGAGTTCACATCACAGCTCAACTGTACGCCTAAAAACCCTGTAATTGTAAAAAGTGTTTTTTCCCTTAAATCTGATAACTTGGATGAGATGCAGTTTTTCTATGTTTTTGTTTCTGTTATGCCTCAGTCCTCATCTCCACTACTGGACCTCCCACAGCCACTGTAGGAGGTGGTCTGATCAGGTACTGCAGGACTGCGGTAAAAGGATTCGTGGCAAAGGCATCCAATTCCAGTGAAATGAGAGGCCTTTATCTCCTCCACTTTGCTATGACAGGAATCTAGACACTTGGACAGGATGGGGTCCCCAACAGGTGTGCCTCGAGTCAGGTTGCTCACAACTACCAGGGATGCTGATACTCCCTTGTGAATGCTCAGTCTTAGCAGCAGGTAAGAGAATCATACACCACACACACGAGTTTCCCTGGGGTGGTCTACAAAAGGGGGCCTATTCACAATAAATCCTGTCCCAGCATTGCTTCCAGTAAGAAAGCCCTAACCACACCAGCACAGCTGTCAGGATGCCCTCAGTCAGTGTGGCTCACTTTAACTCAGAGGAGAAGCTTTGAGATGAAGGGAAACATCTGCGACAGTGGCAGGATTAGCAGCAGAGCACCTTGGAATGGGCAAAGGTTTGCTGGATTACACGGTGCAATTATGCATACTTGCAGTTTTAGAGAGCTCAAAACAAATCCCTCTGTTATTGACCTAGTATCTGGGCTTAACAGCTTTAATGAAGCTTCCCATTGCCTCTGCCAGATGGTCCTTCTCTCATACCCCAGACTGATTTATTCCTCACTTATTACTCATACCACTATTCCTCAATGGCACTGATGGATACATACTTTTCCAAATTTTATTTAAGTTGAGCTATTCAAATAAATGGATATGTTGCCTTGTGACTTTTATGTATTTTAATAAAAATACTAAGGTTATATCTGTGAACCTAATCTTCTTACTTTGGACACACTTTTTAATTATTTTGAGTTTCCAAAACCTTTGCTCCAACAAAGACTTGAGGCTACTTAAATATTGAGGTGGAGTATAACAGTATAAGAATTCCATTAGACAAATGTTTATTACACCCATAGAGTGTGAGAGATTATGAAAAACAGTGTGGAAGATTTGAACAATGAACTTAAGCTGTTTCTTCCTTTGGGGAGCTAATGGTATAATGTACAGAATAATAAGAATGACGAAAATGATCTCAGACATTTGTTGAACACTTACTGTAGCCCAGACACTCTGCTAAAGGCAGCAAATCAGTGAGTGCTCTAAAAACCACCTGACAAGGGAGGTAATTTTGGTTCTGCCACTTTATAGATAAGGAAACTGAGGCTTATAAAGTGGCTGCCCATTAACAAATGTGAGAGGCAGAATTGGGATCCAGGCAGTGTGCCTGCACTCTTGACCATGATGCTACACAGCCTCCCTACAAATAGCCATGAGGAGAAGAGCTGGAATATAAGGGAAACAATAATTAAAGGACCTCAGAAGAGAAGAGGAACACTTCTTGCTGGAACAATCAAAGCAGTCTTCAAGAAAGAAAGCAATTTGTCTTCATCCTTGGAGGAAGAGTAAGAATCCAAAAGTGGAGATGGGAAAGGGTACTCTAGGCACAGTGCAAGATACATAGAAGCCCACAGAGATAGCTGCAGAGGCCTGTGACAGACAGTGAGTCCTTAGGTGTGGTGAAGCGGGGGCAGACAAGGCTGGAAGGGAAAGTTGGGAGGAGGTTATAGAGGTGTTCAAGGGCTGGCTGGCAAGGTAGGAGCCTCCTGAATACAACAGGGATTATTGAAGTTTAGAGGGTCATAATCTCAACAGCACAGTGGGGAGATCGACCTAGCAGCTTGTGTAAACCCGGCAGGCTGGGACCACCAATTAGGAGGATAGTATCAATAAGTACAGTATGGTACTTATTGATAATGAGGGTCCCCATCAATAAGTACAGACAATGTGAGAGGGACTTAGAGAACAGAAAGTGCCAGCAATAGGTCTGAGCACCCCTCAGGATTCCACACTGGATACAGTAAGGCCCAGGTATACAGTCTTGAGTGTGTGGGGCTTTCGATGACTGGAGAGGTGAGATCCCAAGGTGAATACAACCTGGGAAAGACATTCATTAAGAGGTGCAACAGGTCTGCTGGGGAAGAAGTGATGAGTCAGGTCAGTGGTGCCTGTAGGAAGTGTCAAAGAGTTGTCTTTCCTGCAACTGGTCATGTAGGGATGCATGAGTCTTGGAAGTGCTGATAAGGGATTCATTCCAGCGAGGAGATAGCTGAAGCTGGGAATGGGATTGGATGCCCAGTGATATAGTTTGGTTCTGTGTCCCCAACCAAATCTCATCTCAAATTGTAATCCCCACAAGTTGAGGGAGGGACCTGGTGGGAAGTGATTGGATCATAGGGGTGATTTCCCCCACAAGATCTGATGGTTTTAAAAGTGGCAGTTTCCCCTGAATGCTCTCTCTCTCTCTCTCTCTCTCTCCTGCTGCCTTGTGAAGAAGGTGCTTGCTTCCCCCTTTGCCTTCTGCCATGATTTAAGTTTCCTGAGGCCTCCCTAGCCATGAGGAACTGTGAGTCAATTAAACCCCTTTTGTTTATAAATTACCCAGTCTCAGGAAATATCTTTATAGCCATGTGAAAACGGACGAATACACTCAGTGTAACTTTTGTACTGTAGCTGGGATCTACAGTCTCTTGTTCACAATTCTGAAGCGCAAAAGTTATGGAAAGGAGCCTATTTATGCAGGTACTTATTTATTTATCCACTTACTTTTTGGGAGTGCCAGGGAAACTCACTGGACCACAAAAACTGACATGAGGTTTCTTAGTTTCTCTACTTAATCTCACTTGGAGTAAAAAGTCATACACTTTGGTGCGGAAATAATACTGTGTACTGACCTAGACCCTACTGAGGAAGTTTCATCATAGGGTGTCCACAGTATAGATCTCCTTTACCTTCTAAAGTCTCCCAAATTTCCCCATTCCAAAGCACACCTGGCAACAAGAATTTTAGATAAGGGATTTTGGGACCGCACTTACCTTCTGAAAACAGCAAGCTGAGAAATAATTTTAACAGCTAATGATTGCTGGGGGCTTAGTCCATGCCCAGCATATGTCTAAGTGCTTTAATTCCATTTTCGCAACAGTCATGTAAATTGAGAACTATAGTTATCTTTACTTTACAAATGAAGGACCTGACATTCAGGCAGGTTCGTGGTAGGAGGTAGGGTTGCTACCTGTTCCAGGAAGGCTGACCCAAAGTCATGCTCTTTACCACTAAGACGCATTGCCTCCAAATTAATCTGTGAAACTATTTAGAAATGAATTGACTCAATCCTTGTACGAGATTAGTGAATAGCAGGGAACACATACCTTTCACCACATTTCCACAAATGATACAAGTGCATGGTTCACCCAGGGTATTCTCTCATTTACATTCTGGCGAAGCAGAGAGAGCAATATTAAAGCACAGCCCAGGAAGATTGTTTCTGTGTGGGCCCTAGAGTCTATGTAGAGAGTTTTCCCTAGTTCTTGTTGACAGCTAGAGCAGCCAGGGGATTTTTCCAGGGTGGTGTGACCACATTAAGGCAGCTAAGCAGAGCTGATAAGAGGATAGGCTCTGGGGCTAGCCTGCTTGGGATCTACCACCTCACAGCACAGTGGTGTGACCCTGCTCAAGTTAATTAACCTCTCTAAGCCTCAGTTTTCCCTTTTAAAAATGGGATTAGTTACGAACTATATCACCAAGTTGTTATATGGTTTAAGTCAGATCACTCTCACAAAGTTTTCAGCAGAGTTTCAGGTGGATAGTGAATCCTCAAAAAACACTGAATATTAATATTTGGCAAGACTCTCACAGGTCTAGAGCTCCTGCTGGGAATTTCTGATTATGGAGGATGAGTCAGAACCCAAAAGCTGGAGATGAGGAAGGGTAATCTAGTCACAGTTCTGTGCATTTCTCTGAAAGTAGGGTTATTTTTGCCAAGTGTCATCCTGTTCTTTTCCAGGTTTTTTTGAGGTTCGTGGGCATGTGTCCAATTTCAGTTTCCTTCCCAATTCCATGTCAAAAGACTGATTGGCTGATGGATCTATCTGTGAGTATTATGTCCCTGCCTTGGAAGGATACTTTTATCTTGGCTTTTCTCCAGCATTTTCTCTGGTTGTGTAGTCGACTGAACATGTGTGTGTCTGTTGCTGTTCATGTGTCCATGCTGGCATTTTGAGCGCATCTCTGTGGAGTGGGCCAACATGAACCTGTCCGAAGCATCAGACTGAGTTTGATGTACGTTGGATCCCTTTCCAGATGGATACAAATATAAATAGTTTCTGGGCAGGGGAATAGAATTACCTTTCTTCCCAATCTTATCTCTTAGCTACATTTTGAATTGAAAGGGGTGGTAGAGTTTTATCCAAATTCTATTTAGTAATGACAAGGTTCACCACAGACTTTGCACATAATAGGCATTCAGTGAGTGTCAGATAGCACATGATGTGACCAATGACTGTAAAATGGTACTGATTCAGATGCTTTATTCTCTGCAGCCCTGGATTACCACAGTAATGCATTCTGGGGACAGTGGTTTGTCAAATGTTAAGTGATGCTCATCTTCTCTGATAAGAATAGATTGTTCTAGTTCAGGGAAAATTGATAGCCTCTGAGTCTGTTTCCCTCCTCTGGCCCTTTTTTTCTTCCAGTTAGCAGGATGGCTACTTGGCTTGTGATGCTTGCCTTGACTCTGACATACAGAAGGAAAACAGAAAAATCCAGCAAACACTTAATGGGATGCTTGCAAAGTAAAACTAGGGCTTATTCATGCAATAGAGTAGCTGATAATTGCTTTTACTATTCTAGGCTACATTGAGGTCATTGTCTGGTGAAATTGGACAATTTAGGAAATGGAAAAGAATGAACACAACAGTTAAGTCTGTTTATACACAAATTCTATCTTTAATTCCACTTTCTTATCAAATTTTGGGTTTTAATAAGAGGCAAGAGGAAAGAAAGAGCAGATGAGGGGGAGTGGGAAATAGGAAGTTGTGTATTGAGGAAAATAATCTTTGACAAGCGAATTGTTCATTTGAAATGGCAAGTAGTGGAGAAGAAGATAAATATAAGGAATTTTGAGTCAGTGCAAATACACACTACAGTTGATCCTGGAGCCACAGGGGTTAGGAGTGACAACTTACCCATGCAGTCAAAAATCCACATAGAACTTTTAAATTTTAAATTTTAAAATATTGTTTTATAACTTTTTATTTTCCAAATTTTAAATAAACACAATAATTGTACATATTTATGGGGCACATAGTGATGCTGTGATATATATAATGTATAGTGATCAGAGCCATGTAATTAGCCTTTGATTTGCCAAAAATGTAGCTACTATTAGCCTACTTTTGACTGGAAGCCTTATCAATAACATAAATAGTTGATCAACACATATTCTGTGTGCTATATGTGTTATATACTGTATTTTTATAATAAAGTAAGCTAGAGAAAAGAAAATGCCATTAATACAATCATGAGGAAGAGAAAATATATTTACTATTAATTAAGTGGAGACGGATTGTTATAAAGATCTTCATCTTTGTGGTGTTCATGTTGAGTAGGTTGAGGAGGAGATGAAAGAGGAGGGGTTGGTCTTGCTGTATCAGGAATGGCAGAAGTGGACAAAAATCTGCATGTAAGTGGACCCATGCACTTCAAACTTGTGTTGTTCAAGGATCAACTATATTTTATTTCTAGAACCTAGCACAGTGATGGTTTATGACATTGCCATTCTGCTTTCACATACTGCATTTCTAGTCCTAGGTCCTCAGATTCCATGAATATCCACTTTTGGTATTTAAAAACAAAACCTGAAAACAAAACAATAAATAAAACAGTGCATGGCTCACAGCTCTTCCCACTATGAGTAAGCCTCAGTCAACTAGAATTCAGTCAATCCCCTTCTCTCCTCCCCACCTGAATTAATTATTTTGGCTAAAGTCATCATTAGTTTCATCATCCCTTTTATCATATTCCATCAATACTAAAATCTTTCCAATTCTACCTCAAATATATCAAGTTTTAAACAACAAAAACAAAAAAACAACTTTGACAGTAACTTATCAAGAGCAGAGTTCATGATAGATTCATCTTTGTATTCCTCATGACACATAGTGGAGTCCATGTCACCCAACCATTCATCAATACCCAGGTTATTAAATAAATGTTTTTGAGAAGGTCAGTGTATATTTAACACCCTTCTCTGCATTTGGGGGATCTTCCAGGAGGTATGCCTTCTGACTGAATTTTTCCAACACTGTGCAATCCTGGGAACATCCTGTCTCCTCTCTGATCCTCCGGACAGCCTTCTGTGGTGCTCATGGTTGTTAGACCCTCCCATCTGCTACTGGTGGCCAAGAAGCCCTGTTTTCTGATCTTTGAGCTCTTTAGCCATCTCTGTTGTCATCAGAACTATTTCAAAACCAAAGGCCATAACCCAACTCAAACAGTCTTAAGAGGGAGAAAAAGGAAGTTATTTGCTCAGGTAATTGAAAAGCCTGATGAATGCTTTTCTGAATTCAAGTGCTGAAACCATGTCACCAAACTTGGTGTCTCTCTGTCTTTGTCTCTGTGTCTGTGCTCTTTGTTTTTTTTTTCTCTCTCTGTGTCTCTTTCCCTCCAGTTTCTCCAAGTGTGTTCTCTCCAAGTGAAGGTGAGGATAGCCACCAAGGCCTATATTCAGCAGCTCCGAGAGAAAGAGAATCTCTTTCCCAAAACTCTCATTGGTTGGAAAAGTCGTCTGTTTGCCCTTTACCCAATCAGTATGGCCAGGAGCATTTGGTCCTGTGCCCTTTCCTAGGGCTGAGGGGAGGGTTAGCTCCATCAGAACCACGTGGACTGAAAGTGGGTTTGGGGAGATTCCTGATGTGAAAGAGGGTTATTGGCACGGCAGAACAGAAGTCATCCCCAGGGACCTTTGTGTCATTACCAACTAATGAACAGTGTCCTCCTTGATTTCCTTTGGCCACAGTCTCAATACTTTTCCCCTAGTCCCACCACCAGTGTTCTAAAGTTGAATATGCCTCAGACCTCAGACAATGACTTTTCCCAGCTAGTCCTTAGAAAGGGAGCCAAAACTCATCAGAAAGGTAGCATTATCCTAATAGGACTAAAGACAGGCAAGAATTTGGACCTGTGCTGAATTCATGATGTCAGTTCCTGGAACGGCTGTTGTGGAGTTTTCAGTGGTGGTTATGCTGTGCTGCCCAGACCCACCTTCAGTACCAAGGCTCTCATTCCCTCGGCTTCTGAGGGAGTCCCTGCATGACAGCTCACAGGTGAGTCTCTGGGGATTCTCTTTGGCTTAACGGAGCTGACTCACCCAAAGTTAAGCCATGATATGGCACAGCTCACATTCAATCAGTTGCAAAGGTCCAGCCTTCTTGCCCCAACACAGGACACTCCAAATGCCACTCCAGCTGCAAGATGCTCTGTGAAATTGACTTCAGGCTTTGCCACAACTGCTTTGCTATTCAACTTCTCCCTCTGCCCATCTGGCTTTTCTGCCCCTGCCGCCACTTATAGGGCTATTTTCAATAGCACTCCCCAGTAATCCTCCTGCATGTCAATCTCAAAATCTCAGAGTCCCTTTCTGGGGAACCAACCTAAGGTAGAAGTTATATAGCATCTGCAAACTTAAAGTTTTAGGATGTAGCCACTACTGAAGCAGATGATTTTGCCAATAAAAACTCATGTGTTGAAATTAGACAATCCTGGTTTCACTTTCTACTTATTAGTTGTGAGAGTTTGGGTAAGTTACTCAATCATCCTTATCTTCATTTTCTCATCTGAAAAAAAAAAGATAATATAACACCACCTCCTACAATTATTGGGAGTTTTTAAGAGAGAGGGTTATGTGTAAAGTGCACACCATAGGATCTGACCTTAGGAAGGGCTCAGTGTATAGCTGTTATTATTTTATAACTCATGAGTATGATGTAATCAATATAGGTTCAATATGAACATGAAATGTACTAATAGTCAATATTTAGTGTTGGCAAAGGCTCAGTGGACAGGTATTGTTCACACTGCTTTTGAGTCTGGAGAGTAATTAGACAATACACATCAGAATCCACTAAAATGCTCACACTCTTTGACTCAGAAAGTTCAGTTTATAGGCAGTTTCTCTAAGGAAATCATCATAGTTGTAACCTCAATTTGATGGATTGGGATATTTCTATCAGGATGTTTTTAAACAAATTTTGAGAATTAGCTAATATCAAATAGCAGAGAACTGTTCAATCAATTGCAATGTATCTTTAGCATAAAATAAAATGCACCCATTAGATAATATACTATAGGAGACAAAGTTAATGATATGGAAACAAATTCATGACAATGTTAAGTGGAAAAACCCCAGCTCACAAAATAGTAGTATGTAGGATGTGATCTCAATTTTTATAGCCATGGAAGAAGTACACACACACAGACACACACGCACAGACATCTATACACACACTCACTCACCTGCACTGTGGAAGAAAAGACTAGGTTACAAATAGAAATCCAAAATGTTAGTAGTCATTATTCTTGAGTAGATTACTGGTAATATTTATTTTCTCCTTTGTCCCATATGTTGAAAATTTTCTACAATAACCATTTATTCATTCTGTAAAAGTATTTTTAATGTTACCCTTTAAATGGCATCTATTGGATTAAAATTCAAACCAAAACCACCCAATAGCTAAATGCCAGTAATTGCCCAATCTAACTAGATACCTGATTTCTACAATAGTACAAGCATTTTACAAATGCCAACTAAATACAGCACACACAGTGCCCCCCAGCAAAAAAAAAAAAAAATAAGTTAGTTCCAAGAAATCCCTGCTGGCCATGATTAATTCAGAGAAGCAATCACTAAAGCTAATACTGTTCATTGTAATGTGCATAACTCATAACTCATTGCTCTCAATAATAGGCTACATTCAATATGCTTACCCAGAACAGAAGTTGATTGTTAAATATGTTTCCAAAGCTCATGTAATTTGGAGGGCATTTATTTTTATATACTTTCCTTCAGATGGCTACTTTTCTGAATTTAAATTGAAGATCCACAGTCTGACAATAAGGAACATGATTGGAAATGAAACTTTTCCTGGAAAATGAGGGCAGAGATCCCTATGTCCATTTAATTTGGGAGTCCAGACAAGCTCACGTTACAGCTACAGAATGTAGCCTTCCCTAAACACATATCTTTTTCTCCTCTCCTTTTCCTCCCTTTTCTCTGTTCTTATTCCTATTTTCCGTGCCCTCCTTTTTTCTCTGCAGTTCTTTCCTCTCCTAGCACGCAGCTGCTCCTGGACATGGATTTTCTCTGCTAGGAACTTCTGAGGTTGTGGAAAACCCTTCATAAGCCTGTTTGGTTGCTCAGAGAAGCTATGATAAGCCTTGGATATCATTAGTAATCAGATCAAGTGACACACTCCTCACAGCAACTACAGAGCTCCATCACGCACAGCTTCCTCCTTCCTCATTAGCACTGGGAAAGCAAATTATTGAGCAACACCAGTACATGGTTACTCCTAAGCCATTCTGCTGCCTGCTGTGGATGAACCCTAGAAACACTCTCCATACAACATTCTGTGCCAACCTTTATGTCTCTATTATGCCATGCATGAGCATGCAGGAACAATGAGTCCATGGGCTTCTTGGTTATTCTCTCAGCTCAGGAGCATCTGTGGGTGCAAGAAGGGAGTGGTGTTTGGGCGTTAGCCTAGGATAGGTAGGAAAGAATATTGACACTCAATTTTAGCCACAAAAACAAGAGTTTTCTTGAGTTGTTATGCTAACTTAAAATTAGACTGAGACAGGATATACTGGAAAGCAGAGAAGTCATGAGTACCTGAATATTTTACTCTCTCCACCAGACCAGAACAAGGGTGACAGGAAACTGACCAGTGCTTATGGCCTGTGTAGCTTGGCTAGAATGAATCTTGGGGTAGAGGGGGTGCTTATTCACAAGGATGTTTACATGAAGCTGTGAGCCTTTAATCTTGCTCTCATTTTTGCTGTGATTAAAACCCAAATGGGCTACATCACACGCACTTTTTATTTATTTTCCAGGAGAAACCAAAATATCTTAATAAAGACAGAGAGTTGGCTGGGCACGGTGACTCACGCCTGTAATCCCAGCACTTTGGGAGGCTGAGACGGGCGGATCACGAGGTCAGGAGATGGAGACCATCTGGCTAACACGGTGAAACCCTGTCTCTACTAAAAATATAAAAAATTAGCCGGGCATGGTGGCGGGCGCCTGTAGTCCCAGCTACTCGGGAGGCTGAGGCAGGAGAATGGCGTGAACCCAGGACGCGGAGCTTGCGGAGACCCAAGACCGCGCCACTGCACTCCAGCCTGGGAGACAGAGTCTCAGTCTCAAAAAAAATAATAAAAAATAAAAAATAAAGACAGAGAGTCGTGCATGTTGAGTCTGGGATGATGAAACCAATGGAGGAAAAAGGCTACAAGGATCCAGAGGTATTTAACTTTATGTAAAAATGACATCAAAAATTGCATCTGTGTAGGTAGGTCCCAAACCCAGACAATCCTGGATGTCTGTTGGATACTTCCAACAGGCAATGGGAAGATATAAATACAGGTAAAGATCAAACCGATTAGAAAGTAGATTGGTCATTTTATAATTAGAATGGAATGCACATTAGAGGCCAAATGTTTTTATCTGGGATTGTCGTGATTGATTAAAAAAGTGTAAATTGTAAATGTTTGAGAAATAACTTTTTCAGTAGGGCTCCACACTGTCACTTTGCATTTAATTTCTTTACCTATCTTATTTGAAAATGTAGCGATAGCTATGGAATATTAATACAATTCTACAAACAATTGGTATTGCAACAGGCAAACCCTCTGCTTGGCCTTCTGCAAGTTTCCATAGTAGCATCCTTGATGGCTTGAAGTAAGAAAAGGCAATCTTCTCTTTTATGCTATTGATACTATTTCTGGGACCCTAGAGAAGGAGGAATGCAGCCTCATTTCTGACAAGAAAAGTCCAGCTGAACCCTTTTACCCAACTGTTCTCAGGTATTTAAGTATGTAAGCACCCACCTCCAACTGCCACTTTCTACTTCTCAGTCAATTTCTTTCTGCATAAAGTTGGAGTGTCAGCCAGCTGCCTTGGATGACTCTTTTTCCCTAGGCCTATGAAAGCATACTGCCTGACTCCCCACAGCCTTGCAAAGTGCTCGCCTCTCTCTGGCCAACTGGTCTCCCTGTGTTCCGCTACATGCATCTCTGCAGCTGATGCTTTTCTCAGTCGGCGTCCCCCAACCCCTTCACCTATCCTGGAAATTGGCCAGAATTCACTGCCAACTTGCCATCTCTCTTGAGTGCTGGGCACTTTCTATGTTTTGTCTCATTTAATCTTCATGAGGACTTGCCCTGTAAGATTATTACATAAGAAAACCAAGGAGCCTACCAAACTTTACGAGATTTGGACTTTTCTTAAAAGCTCATGCTTGTCAGCCCAGCTCATATTGATCCCATCCATCCTATTGTTCAGAACTACAGAGCCGAGCACTGAAATGTTATCTGATTCCTCTGTATATGTTTTTCTAATTTTCCAATTGAATTTCAAATCCTTAATGGAAGAGATTGCCTCCGATAAGACCCCTTCACACACACACACCAAGCTCCTAAGTCATTAATGTACATTTTAGTAAGGATCTAGGTATGCTCTCCGAGGAGGGTAAATATTATCTTCCTTCCCTCAATACTCTCTTCCTTTTGATTCCCCTAAGATGAGGGAATAATAATCTGATTGCATTGTTTTCCAAGAATCTGGTTAGGTCATGCTCTCTAAAATGGGTGGTGTCAGTGTAAACATCCTGATGGATGACCTCTTTCTTTCCTTCTTGTGACTTAGGTGGTCAAGTAAGCCAGAGTCCATTCCCACATGGGAAGAGACTCACCATCTGAATCTCTTGTCTTCAAATTCACAGGCTTGGGTATTCTTTCACCTTTGACCTCTGTCCCGTGTGTCTGGCAGAGGGTAGGTAGCTTCTGGAATTTAGGTTTGAGTTAAAGATTTTGAAGAGCCTACTAGGCCTTTGGGCTAGGTTGGGTGCTCTAGCCCAGCCTAACCCAGCTCAACCTAGTCAAGCTTACTAGAAAACTCTTCATTAGGTTTGAGCCAGCCAATAATAAATACAATGAATAATCAAGTGGCACATTATTACTCACTTGCTGCTATTTCCTGTATAGATTCTTCTCTTAAAGGCCTCTAGTAATAGAATTCAGATTCCCCTGATTATCTTAGGGAAATAACACTTACAAGGAGCCCAAGCCCCATAATTTCTCCAACACCCCGCTTCTCAGCTTCTTGGTTGCTAAGTCCCCTTTCTTATTTCATAGAAATTTTAAAGGAAGACTTATTAGAGCTGACCTTTGTGGAAATTAGTGATGTGTTAATGTTGTGTTCATTGCAAGTGATAGTTCACAGGATAATACTAAGGCTGAACTTTTGTTAGTCTGGATCTTCTACGAAGAAGAGGCAAAGAGGGATGTCCAGTGATTTTCTTAGGAAAATGCCCACATACAAGGAAACAGGGAAGAATCCAAGATAAGCTGAGAGAGCCATTGGATGATGGCTTGTAATGCAAGTTGGATCCCAGATGAGAGAGAGGGAGAGCAGGTTGAGTAGAAGTGTCTTTGACTGCCATAACGTCAAAGGAAAGTTGTGCAAACACAGTAAGGACTGCTTCAGCCCAAGGTGGCTGTGGGTCAGAAGCAGAGAGCTGCTTAGGGGAAGTGTGGCTTCAGCACAAACAAGTATGATTTTCAAGTTATGCTCAGTCAGTTATGCTCCATAGAATAAGGAAAGGGTAAAATGCATTCTCATGCCATTGCAGCTTTCATCCTTCATCAATAATTACTGTCTGCCTTGATCTTTCATTACCAAACGATTCTCGTTTCTTCTTTAGGCTTCTATTTTTAAGCAGCAGGAAAAAAACACATGTCTGAGACCAGAAGTACTTTGAAGGAAGACACATAGTTTATTCAGGAAAACTTCAGCTGAGCACATGCATACTGCCCAGAGGTTATTATCTCCAGAAGTCTTAGGAAAACTCTGGAGACATTATATCTTCTTCTAATTTTTTTTTGTTTTCTTTCTTTCTCTTTCCCTTTCTTTCTTTCTTCCTTCCTTCCTTCCTTCCTTCCTTCCTTCCTTCCTTCCTTCCTTCCTTCCTTCCTTCCTTCCTTTCTTTCTTTCTTTCTTTCTTTCTTTCTTTCTTTCTTTCTTTCTTTCTTTCTTTCTTTCTTTCTTTTTCTTTCTTTTCTTTCTTTCTTTCTTTCTTTCTTTCTTTCTTTCTTTCTTTCTTTCTTTCTTTCTTTTCTTTCTTTCTTTCTTTCTTTCTTTTCTTTCTTTCTTTCTTTCTTTCTTTCTTTCTTTCTTTCTTTCTTTCTTTCTTTCTTTCTTTCTTTCCTTTCTTTCTTTCCTTTCTTGTTTTCTTTTGAAACGGAGTCTTGCTCTGTCACCTGCCTGGAGTGCAGTGGTGCAATCTCAGCTCATACAACCTCTACCTCCTGGGTTCAAGCAATTCTCCAGAGTAGCTGGGACTATAGGCACATGCCAACACACCCAGCTAATTTTTGCATTTTTAGTAGAGACAGGGTTTCACCATGTGGGCCAGGACGGTCTCGATCTCCCGACCTCATGATCCACCCGCCTCAGCCTCCCAAGTGCTGGGATTACAGGCATGAGCCATTATGCCCAGCCACCTTATTCTAATGTTTTATACTCTGCAGACAGGTTGGGTTCTCACATCCCTCATGACAAACACCTAACAACTTTAATTGCAGTTGTAAAGGTGCAACTCAGTGATCAAAAACTGTGCCATACCAGAGGCCTAGAGTTTCCAGAGAGGAACTGACTTGTGTTCCTGTTGAATCCAGGTACTGCCCTATTGTAGTGGAAGCCTGGAACAGGATATCATGGTCTCTAGAGAATTATCATAATGATATATGCCATGGGCTCTGACTCCTCCAGCACAGTGCCCTGCTGGAGTTGGTAAAGTTTTGCCATGCAGACGCCTTTCAGTGAAAGCTGAGTAGAGAAAGCTTGTGCTCACCAACATCCATGAATGCCCACTGTTTTGGCATAAAGTTGGATATGAAACTAGCTGGCCATGAGGCTAAGTGTTGGCCATTAGAAAATGAGTGGAAGTGATGTGTCCACTCTTGACCCAACCCTTACTTCCAACTGTGTGCCTCTCTGTTCTCCATTGGCTAGTAGACTAGAGAGAACTCCTAGGACCCAGAGGAGAGTAGCACCTGGGCCCCTAAATGACCAGCTCTCCTTACCCCACATCTAACTATGACACAAGAGGAAAATAAATTGTCTTGTGTAAAGTCACTGAGAATTCAGGGTTCCTCGTTGCCGCAACTAATGTCATTTACCTTTAATAATACAGCCCCAAATAGCATTTTCCCTGGAGAGCCATGGCCTCTTCAAGTCAGGTTTTTCTGACTATGTGATGGTTGCATAGGAAACAAGCTAAATGTAAATATTTTAAAATTTATGGAAAGCAATTATATATATTCGAAAAAATATTTGTGTGTACAAAAGGATTCTAAATGAGATTTCTTTAAATATTCTATTCCCCAGGAATCCTGAACTCATTCACAGCTATTTGAGGCCATAACTATTTTCTGGAGTTAATTTTCTCTGTAGCTGAAAGAGATGACAAATTTCTCCCAAGTATGCCTTACATTCTTTCTAACCACCACCTTCTAAATAAATGAGGCTCATGGATTGACCCAAACATATATATTGCATTATTTTGTGGAGGTGGGAGAAGGAGACATGATTTGCAATCTTAGTTCTGTCACTAATGAACTGTGTGCTTCAAGCAAACCTCACTCCCTTTCTGGGCCTCATTGTTCTCATTGTTAACAAAGTTCTCCCATTGGTAACCAATGGGTTAATCAAAACTCTAAGACACTCTCTAAGGGCTCTCCTATTCTAAAATGCTGTGGAAACCCATGACATGGCTCCAGGTGTCTGACCTTGGCCTTCCAGCCTAGCATGCTCTCATGCTACCTCTCTAGGATAGTGAATTTGAGGTTAAGCATTCTGCTAACCCTACGGAGTGACCTATATGCAGATGTAGCCCCTGCAATCATTGGGATTGGTTTTACTTGCCCCGGGGCGGGGTGGGGCATTTGCAGTTTAATTAAATAGGTATTTAGATTTCCCAATCAGTAAAAACAAACTAGAGTCAAAAAAGAGGTAGTGAAAAGATGTCCAATTTAATTAAATGTTTTGTGTAATAAAGCCCACATGGAAAGAGCTGATGGAAATCAAGAGAAGGAAACAATGTTCACTGACAAGAAACATAAGGAATCTTTGCCAGAAGGCTTAGACTATTCTGTGGCCTCTTCCATGGGCATCATCCTTGTACCCCACAACTGCACAAGGCTCCCAATGGGTTTCTAATTGTTCACAGGATGCTAGATGACCCACTCTGGGGGTTAAGAGAACATTAGTGGTGCTGGGAGGTAAAGAAGAAAAGGATTATGAATATCCCCACCTCAAGTAACAGCAGATTGCAAAACTGCTGGTCTTGTGAGCAGTTCACATTCTCTTCCAATATATGACTCTCCACGGGCCAGCTGAGAACAGACAAAAGTTCTTGTGTGGTGTAGCCTGTATGCCGGCTTACCTCCTGACCACCATCAGTACCTTCCCTCTCTCCACACCTCCCAGGAGCACCGATTGTTGATGAGTCATCCACTTCTTTCTTCATTTTAATGAAGTACTTAGCATATTTGACACCTAGAGCAGAACTTTTTATATTGTTTTTAAACAAAGTTATAATTTATATACAGTAAAATTTACCCCTTTTGGTGTACAATATTGAGTTTTAACAAATGCATTGGATCATTTTAAATACATTCCTTTTCTATCTGAGAAAATCATTTTAATAGTAATCAAGGATAATCAGAAATTACCATTATTTTCTTGGCATGTGATGTTTTAAGACAATTTTAAATACGTTCCAATTTTAAATTACTCTTAAATTCAGTCAAATTCTGAATACAAACTAAAATTTCATGTAGCTAAACAAAAATATTGCACCCCTCAGTTTATACTGTTTCACTGATTTAAATTTTTAAACATTAAAAACTCCAAGTGAGCACATGGGAATGGCAGGATTAAAGAAATTTACAGTCACTGAGTCAGTATTGTTGATTTCAAATCCACTGTTTAAATATGTGAATATGTAGACCACAGGATTGGAAACATAAACCAGACCCCAAACAAGCACCAGCCAATGATTTCAAACCCCAAACAAGCACCAGCCAATTATTTCAAACCATCATGAACTTCTAACTACGAACCTGAACTATGTTGTTCTTGAAATAAATAAGTACAGTTGAATCCACAAATGTTGGAGGCTAACTGTATAAGCAGGTGTTCTTCAAATTATTTTGTGTTCAATACAATGTTTATTAAAGGAAAGTAATAACAATGTCCTTGTTTGAAGCATACATATGTATTATTAAAATTTAACCATAGCTGCAATAATTATTTAAAACTTGGACTAACCACAGATTTTTTTGGAATGGAGTATTTTATCAGTGATGTTCAGAATTGCTGGTACCTGGTGATAATCAAAAGCAGACTGGATTTCGATTGGTTTTATTGATTTATTTATTTATTTGAGATGGAGTCTCACTCTGTTGCCCAGCCTGGAGTACAGTGGTGCGATCTCTGCTCACTGCAACCTCTGCCTCCTGCGTTCAAGCGATTCTCCTGCCTCAGCCTCCCGAGTGGCTGGAATTACATACTACTGGTCTGCTACCATGCCCTACTAATTTTTGTATTTTTAATAGAGATGGGGTTTCACCATGTTGGCCAGGGTGGTCTCGAACTCCTGACCTCAGGTGATCCGGCTGCCTCAACCTCCCAAAGTGTTGGGATTACAGGCATGATTACCACGCCCAGATGTTTTTACTGATGTTTTTATATTCACTAAAGTCAATGCACCTCTTATTGCCTGTACCTACAGCAGACCACTTCCACCACCCTACTACTGGCATACAGGTCAACACTGTAAGTGGAGTGTCTGTCAATTAACCAAAAGAGTAAAACCAAGAGCTTTTCAGGACTGATAAACAAAAAAAGATAAACACAATTAAGAGTCCTAAAAAGAAGGAGAGCTTGATGCTGGTTTGACTTATCAGGGAAGACTTCTTAAAGGAAGAAAAATGTATCTTGGCCTTGAATGAAGTATGCCTCAACTAGAGCAGAGTTTCCAAAGCCTCAGTTATCCACATGACCAACTGGGGCCATGTGTGCACATACAGATACTATTACTTATGTTTTTCTTTAAACCAACTCACTTTTTTAATTAACATGCATTCATGAATAAAATCTTATATTACTACTGTCATTAGACAAACTATAATACAAACCTATAGTACAAATAGAGCAAAATAACATTATTGAATTTAAAAATTAAATCCAAAATAAAAGTTAAGTAGTAAAATGAGCAATATTCGGTGTAATCAATTTGTAGAAGTGCATACCTAAATATAAATTTCTAAGAGAAAAGAATAGAGTCAATCAAGAATAAAGCTTATAATAGGTTCATTCGCTTAGTTTCAGATGAAAAGAAATTTTTTAAAAATAGTTTCAGTGATTAGTTATGATTTAAACGAATTCCAACTAACATGAGTATAGAATGAGAATAGAAGAAAAATCACTATTCTCTGAAAGAACTGAATCCTGAGAATTAATTTTGAATCAAAATAAAATAGGAAGTTTTTTCTGATATTTATTTCAAAACGTACTGAAGCAAACTCCAAACTTTTCTGAATATATTATCTGCTAAAGTCCTTAGCGTGAGGGAAAATATTTTGGTTTTCTTTCTTTTATTTTAATCCATTTACTCCATTTGGAAAAGTAATTTCAAAGAATACATGTCAAGTTTTCCAAGTGCTTTTCATAATATTCAAAATATTTTAGTGAATATTCATCAGAGTTAATAATCAGGTTGTTTGCACCATGAAAAAAAATCATGATTTCCATTACTTGAGGCATAAGGTCTATAGATCTGGTTTGGAGTCACTGTGTTCACTTTGTTGTACGTTTGATGTATTGGTATAAACTTCTTTTGTAAGGGTATATTTAAGTTGATCAAATGAACAAAAATATGCCAGTTAGCAAAGCCATTTCCAATCAAGTATATGATCTTACAGATAGAAAATTCCCTTAGGAAACTGTTGATATTCTTCTCAAAACCCCAGTAGATGTTCAGGGCCTTCTATCTGAAGCCAGGGGCATCAGAATAAAATAGATATTGTTTTAATGTTTGCCCACCTTTTCATAAAGCTTGCCAGAGCATAGTGATCAGTACATTTAACTTCTCATGCAACCATTAGAATGCCATTCACTGCTAGTGCTCACATTTCCAACACAGCTCACTTTTACATTGTAAAAATCTTATTTTTAACCATTGCTCTTGAATGAACCCAATGTAAGAGAAAAACAAGGAGCAAAAGCCCAACTCTAACATGTTTATACTTTACCTACTAAATGAGTTACTGCTTCCACGAGTGATGTTTTTACACATTTCTGAAAAGAAAGAACCATAGACATGGATTTTCTAAAGCAAAGCCTCCCAGTCACTGGGTTCTCACACTCACCACAAATGGATTACAAGTTCTGAGATACTGACCCCCCGCTTTCTGTGAAGCTGATGCAGCCAAAGGCCCCAGAGTGCTTCACCTTTGATCACAAGCAATATTATCCATTTACATCACTGTGTTACAGCTACTACCATTTTTCTACTATGAACATCAGGTAAAAAAAAAAAATATGGAAAGCATAGATTTATTTTAGCAACTCATATCATCCAAACAGAAGCAGCCATGATGCTTTAGACTGAAGTGGCAGAGAAACTAACTTGAACTGGCTTCATCAGTAGGAAAATGCCTTGGCTCCTGGAACTGAAAGTCCAAGTAGAATTGGTTTAATCTGGTTTAATATAGAGCTCTCTGAACATGTCTCAACTTGGTCTTGTGGGCTGACTTGGTCCTCAGGCTGCCTTCTAATCCCAGCACTTTGGGAGGCCGAAGTGGGAAGATCACTTGAGGTCAGGGGTGCAAGACCAGTCAGGCCAGCGTGGCAAAACCCCGTCTCCACTAAAAATACAAAAACCTAGCCACGCGTGGTGGTGAGTGTCCGTGGTCGCAGCTACTCAGGAAGCTGAGGCATGAGAATGGCTTGAACCTGGGAAGCAGAGGTAGCAATGTGCCAAGATCGCGCCACTGCACTCGAGCCTGGGTGACGGAGTGAGACTCTGTCTGAAAATAAATAAGTAAATAAATAAATAAATAAATAAATAAATAAATAAATAATTTGGTCTACTACCCAATTATATTATGTTATACCAGAGATACACACACCACACTTTGGCAATACTAAGCATGATGGAAGAAGAAGGGAAGAAAGCAAATGGTGTCAGAGGGTGAGCCAATGAAGAACAGAGGGGGTAGCACATTACAGAGTCAATGAGTCCTGACAGGATTCACTGGAAAAATAGTGGGAAATGAAAATTAAGAAATAGTGGATAGTGAAGGGCCTTGAGCTCCAGGCTGAGGAATTTTGGTATTACCTATGAGGTAACTGAGAACCTCTTTGAGCAGGAAAGGATATGATGACAACATTATTTTAATAATATTAAATTGACAGGTCTATGAAGAATTGATTAGAATGAGAGATATTTGCAATGACAAAGGAATAATGATAATAAGACAACGTAAGAAGGAGAAACGTAGGTGGGAAGCATTTTAAAGAGAAATTGACTAGAGTGGGGAAAATGTGATGCACAGCATGGAAATAAAGAATAATCTAGAATGATTCCAAGCTTTATTAGAACAGGTTTTCTCTGGTATAAGAATCAGTTTAGCCTATTTAGAATAACAAACGTACACATGTGTGTGATTAACCCAGACTCCAGGTCCCTAGCTGGTAGACTTTTAAGTCTTTTCTAATACATCACTGCTCTAAAAGAAAAAAGTCATGAGTAAGAAAGCCTGACCTTGAAAGGACAAATATCACTGAATAAGTGGTCTCACTGAATAAGTGGTCTCACCAAATCAATCCTGAAAGTCGGACCCCATAATCCACTCTGAACCTCCTTCCCCTATCAAAAACAGGCCTGGACGTCTCCTTGCAGACAAAGAACCTGCCTCACTTCTGGGCCTGCCCCTTAGGTATCATACCTCACAATCCTCTAGGAGTTTTAGCCCAGTGACTGCACCTTGGAATCTAAATGGGTCTTTTATTTACAGGACCATCAGAGCCCTGTTTCTAGAACAGGCACTCTTCCTAATGCCTGTTGGGCATCTTCCTGGAAAAGTGGACAAAAGGAACAGGTGCTAGAGAGAAGATGCTGAGAGATCAGTCACTCTCAGCACAGAATTGCATTGGCGGCCTTTCCACTCACTCACTGTAGGGTATTTTACAGTAATTTCTACCTTGTCTCCTGGATTCTGTGACTCTTATTTCTCAGTGTTGCTGGCTACTAGCCACCTCAGTCCTCTGGGAACAGCTCCTGGCAGCTGCATCCCAGAGCAACAGTGAGCAGAGGGCTCAAATGGACGTGGCTTCCATGTTGTTCCTGCAGCTGCAGTCTCAGGAGTCAGGGGCGTGCCAGGTGGCTGCTCCTGGAATGAGGGAGCAGAGCACTTGGGCTCCCTGGACAGGTGGTGGTGGTGGAGAGCTCAGGGTTCCAATTATTTTTTCTCTGAGGTGTCAGGAGATGTAGAACTGTCAGGGTGACTAGGAAAACACTCTTGACAAGTGTTGCTCCACTTAAACAAAACTGAGTTTTGGGTTGTAAATATCCTCTTGATTATCCTTTTCTAAGACTATTTCCTGAGGTTGGAGGTTACTGAAAAATATGCATGTACAGATGGCCAAGGTTAACTTTTCCTTCCCAATCTTTCTCGCTGCTGTGGTTAAAAAGGAAATCCTGCATGCAAATAGTAATAATAGTAATAGTAATAATAATGTAATAGCACCTATTATATTTAGGTTTCCAATGTGCCAGACAATGTACTAGGCATTTTGAATGTGTTACTAAATGAACACAACAATTGTGTGAATTTTGTATTATGGTTACCCTTGTTTTACAAACAAGAAAACGGAATTTAAAATGTTAACTGCCTTGTTTAATGTCATATAGTGAATAAGCGGCAGGACCGGGACTTGAATCCAGGTCTGTTAGAGTCCAGAGCAAGAGCACTTACTGAGCACACCACTCAGACCACCTATAGGAGCTTAGTCCGTGAAACTCTAAACGTATGAATTTCATGTAGTTAAATATATTTTAACATGATGAAAAGCCTTCTTTCCTCTCTTAAAAGTTAAGTGGAAAATTGCCATATACTGTTGGCGAGAGTGCAAATTAGGACAACCACTGGGAAAACCATTGGCATTATATACTAAAGTTAAAGATTTGCATATTATATGATCCAGCGATTCTAGTCCTGAGTATATGCCCAAAATAAACATGTGCACATGTGCATCAGAATAAATGTACAAGCATGTTCATAGCAGCAGTATTTGTAATAGCACTAAACTGAAAACCACCCAAAAGTCTATCAACAAAAGCAGGTACATAATTGGGGTATATTAATGCAATGGAATACCATATAGCAACAACAACAAAAAAATGAAGCCAGTTATATGCAACAATATGGGTGAATATTGTGTTAAAGAAGCCAGACACAAAGAATGCATGTTGTAAGATTCAGTTTATTTAAACCTCGCAGACAGAACTCAACTATAATGTTTAGAGATTCATTCCTAAAGGATAAAATTATAAAGTAAGGCAAATAAGTGGTTACTATAGAAGTAAGGAAGGTGGAGAGTGTGGGGAAGTGGTCATATGGGAAGAGGCTGGGTGGTTCCTGGGGTTCTGGCAACATTCTGTTTCTTGGCCTGAGAAAGTAGTTACATGAAGCTTGCTTTATAAAAATTTAAACCAAACATATATATTTTATGTACTGTCTGCGTGTGTCTTATTTTATAATAGAAATAGCTTTAAAATAAGTTTGGATGAGAAAAAAGCAAAAGCAAAAGACACCAAGACAATATTGGGTCTTTGTTTTAAAATTCAGGATAAAATGTCTTGGTAAGTAGTTCATTTTATGGCAGATTTTAATTAGCAGAATCTGCCACCTCTGGAGTCACTTCTACCCTCCTTGCTGATCTGAAGCTCCACCACTCCCACTCTTTTTTTTTTTTTTTATCATTAATGTTTTTCTTGTTAAAAAAATGTTTCCTTGTTCACATTATAGGTGACTGTACTCAAGTGTTGTTTCTCTACAAAGGAACTGATTGATTTTTGCAGTCTGTTCATTAGAAGTAATCATGAACTCCTTGAGTCACCCTTGATTCAAGAACACTTTTGCAATTGGAAAATGGGAACAGCAAGGTTTATTGTTTTAATTAACACATCTGAATAAAAGCTTGTCAGGGCTAGAAACACAGGCAGCCATGATACTAGGCAAGGCAGGTGAATAGAGCTGGCAATGGGCATGGGGCAGGAGGAAGGACTGGGTCCAATCCCAACAGATGGTCAGCTCAGGTATCTCAGGCCAGAGCAGGAAGGAGGTTGACACCCAACTCCTATGGGGGTTAAAGGTCTATGTAAGCAGCATCGAGTTCTGATAATCAGTTGCAATATCTCTAAACTCTGAATTCTGAAAGTCATGGCCTTCTAAGCTAAGAGAATTCAGGACATGTTGAGATGTTCAGGACATGTCCAAGTTCAATGACAAGGAGAAGTAAGTGGTAGTAAGAAACCCTGTCTCATGTTCTTCAAAATAGTAGGTTATCTTGACTGTGATTTGTACTTTCTTCATCTGTCAGCAGCCAGCTTCATATTCATATGCACTGGCCTGCAACTAGCAGAAATAAAAGCCAAGGAAGGAGTCAGAGGGGAAGGTGGAGGCAAGAGGGTACTACTATTCATTTGTGGACCAGATGACAAATACACTCAAACAATGCCATGGGTTGGAATGTAGCTCTCCATCTAATGGAGGCAACTCTGGAATTACAGGTGCGGTGCCCTGGAATGTTGCTATGCCAAGGGCAGTCCACTGACCATTTTTTACTATCTAAAGCAGGATAAGTTCAGAAATGGAGGATGGGAACTCAGAAATCTATACAGCAATTTGACAGAGAAATTGTGTGCCTATTGAACCAAACAACAAAAAATGAGGGCTTTTAAATGTCTTTTCTACTTTATTTTCTAGTATTTATTTTATTATTTTTTAGAAGAATATTAGTCTACAATGGACTGAAAATTTTTTAAATCAAGTGCTTCATCGCAGATTGTTTAAGAAAGTACCACCCTTAAGAAACAGTCTCTGAGGGATATGCCTGATTAAACTAAGCTGGGCTCCACTTTTCTCATTGCTGGGGGACAGTAATGAATGAAACTCTTGCACAGCTTTATGTGGCAGGTATCTGCAGTTCATAAATTCACACAGATTTATGAATAAATAGTTTTACTCTTGCTGTATAATAGAAGCCCAGAAAATAAACATTGACTGGATCTTACTGTGTTTCATGTATCGTTTTAAGTTATTTAGATATAGCATTCCATTTAATCTTCACAATAACTCTGTGAAGTTGGTTCTGTTTTTATTGTCTCATTTTATCAAAGAGAAAACTAAATAAGGCACAAAGAGGTTAAGTAGTTTGCCCGATTATAAGCCACAGCAGAATCCTGTTGGGGAGAATGTAGTGTGCAAATTAAAATTAATCTCTGGATTTTTCTTTCTTTCCTTTACTTCTCTGAATTTGACTTAGCTTTTGAGGCCCACCTAAAATTCTACTTTCTTCATGAAGCATTCATTGATAGGCTTACTCTTCACCAAATTACATAATATCTTCTCAAATTATACATTTTGACATTATTTATTACCATTATTTGTGATCCCATTTATATTTTATCTCCATCTAATGGAGGCAACTCTGAAACAACCTATAT
Organism: Rhinopithecus bieti; assembly: GCF_001698545.2. NCBI lineage: Eukaryota > Metazoa > Chordata > Mammalia > Primates > Cercopithecidae > Rhinopithecus > Rhinopithecus bieti. The sequence continues at coordinate 12,680 of NW_016820994.1, read as the reverse complement.
GAGCTCATTGAAGACAAGTGCTACAGCACATACATCCATACACCCTCATCCTGCTTCACTTCCCAAATGTCTGCATGCTTGCACACACATGCTGTGGGCTTTCATTGTTGAGTAGAATTGAATCACCTAATTAAAGTTTATTTTTGTTATTTTCATAAAGACGAAATGCAGGACTATACACATATATTAACATTTTCACATGTGGGGAATCAAAGAGAGATGTTAATTTTTACTCTGTGTGTTTCTGTATTATTTAGATTTTTACAGGGGAGGCAGATCATGGTGGATGGGAGACAGGACTAGATTGCAGCTCTCACTCGGACAGAAAGAGCAGCATGTGGAAGCTCACATCGTGAACTTTTGCTCCAGAACAGCTGCAGGAATAATTCAGGAAAGCCAGGAGAACCCACAGACCCTCTGAAGGAGGCGGATTACTCCTGCAGTACTCAGAAGACACCCCAAATACTGTGAGCGCCCAAACCGTGGAAGTGGAAAAGAGGGATCATCCACCTCCCAAACACACACCCTCACAGAGGAACCTGAAGGTCTAGATCACGGGAGAAGATTCTGACCTTACCTGGAGTTGAGTCAATTTAGAGTCAAGTGAAATACAGGAGTAGAGGTGGCAGCAGGAAAAGCCCTGTGGGCTCACTGGGTACCCTAGCAAGCCATTTCTGCCTTGCCTCACCAGGGTCCTTGGGGAGGGCTGCCAGAGGCACTGGAAAAAAGGCCATAGGGAAAAGAAAACCTTTAGCTGAACTTTATAAAAATTTTAACTGATCAATAAGTCTCCTGGTCAGAACTCGTGGGAGGGCATGAATCCTGTGTGCAGACTCCACAGGTCGGGGAAGCACAAAAGCCCTACTTCACAACTGGGAGGTGGTGAGACAGGTTCTAAGCCCTGCTTGCCCACTGCCTGGAAACAGACGCCACACTACTGGGAGGGTATATGGTGGGAGTGAGACTGGCCCTTTGCGGGAGCTAGATGAGGCCTGTGACTGCTGGCTTTCCCACACTTTCCTGACAACCTGCATGACACAGTAGAGGCAACGATAATCCTCCTAAAAACATAACTCCATTGACCTGGGAACCACATCCCCATCCCCCACAGCAGCCACAGGAAGACCTGCCCAAGGAGTCTGAGCTCAGACATGCCTAGCCCTGCCCTCACCTAGTGGTCCTTCCCTACACACCCTGGTAGCTAGAAAACAAAGGGCATATACTCTTGGGAGTTCTTGGGCCCTACACACTGCCTGATTCTCCTTATACTACCATACCTAATACTCTCTGGAAAGCGCCACCTCCCAGCAGGAAGCCAACCAGCACAAAAACAGTGCATTAAACAACCAAAGCTAAGAACGCTTGCAGAGTCATTTCACCCGCCTGCCACTTCCACCAGAGCAGGTGCTGGTATCCATGGCTGAGAGATGTACAGATGGTTCACATCACAGGACTCTGTGTAGACACCCCCCAGTACTAGTCCAGAGCACAGTAGACTTGCTGGGTGGCTAGATCCAGAAGAGAGATAACAATCTCTACAGCTCAACTCTCAGGGAGATACAGACCTAGGAAAAATAAGGGAGAGTACTCTATCAAGAGAATGCCCTGTGGGATTAAAAAAAAAAAAAAAAAAAATCTAAACAACAACCTTGAGCCCTAGATCCTAGACCTTCCCTCTGACAGAGGCTGCCCAAATATGAAGGAACCAGAAAACCAGCTCTGGTCATATGACAAATTGAGGTTCTTTATGACCCCCCAAAAATCACAGTAGCTTACCAGAAATGGATCAAAACCAAGAAAAAAGTCTCTTATTTACCTGAAAAAGAATTCAGAGGGTTAGTTATTAAGTTAATCAGGGAGGCACCAGGAAAAAGATGAAGTCCAATTTAAGGAGATCAAAAAAAGACTAAAAATGAGGAGAGAAATTTTCAGTGAAGTAGATGGCATAAATAAAAAACAATCAAAACGTCAGGAAACAATGGACGCACTTATAAAAATGCAAAATGTTCTGGAAAACTTCAGCAATAGAATTGAACGAGCAGAAGAAAGGACTTCAAAAGGACTTCAGAGCTTGAAGACAAGGTTTTAGAATTAACCCAACTCAACAAAGACAAACTAAAAAAAATAAGAAAATACGGATAGCCCAGGCGCGGTGGCTCACGCCTGTAACCCCAGCACTTCGGGAGGCCAGGGTGGGTGGATCACAAGGTCAGGAGTTTGAGACCAGCCTGACCAACATGGTGAAACCCTGTCTCTACTAAAAATACAAAAATTAGCCTGGTGTGGTGGTGCACACCTGTAATCCCAGTTACTCGGGAGGCTGAGGCAGAGGAATGGCTTGGATCCAGGAGGCAGAGGTTGCAGTGTGCCGAGATTGCACCACAGCACTACAGCCTGGGCGACAGAGAGAGACTGTCTCAAAAAAAAACAAAAAACAAAAAAAACAAAACAGAACAAAAAAACAGATGAACAAAGCCTCCAGGAAGTCTGGGATTATCTTAAATGACCAAACCTAAGAATAGGCGGTGTTCCTGAGGAAGAAGAGAAATCTAAAAGTTTGGAAAATGTATTTGGGGAAATAATCAAGGAAAACTTCCCTGGTCTTGCTAGAGACCTAAACATCCAAATACAAGAAGCTCAAAGAACACCTGGGAAATTCATCAGAAAAAGATCACCGCCTAGGAACATTGTCATCAGGTTATCTCAAGTTCAGACAAAGAAAAGAACCTTAAGCAAAAACACCAGGTACCCTATAAAGGAAAACCTATCAGACTAACAGCAGATTTCTCAGCAGAAACCCTACAAGCTAGAAGGAATTGGGTCTCTATTTTCAGCCTCCTAAAACAAAACAATTATCAGCCAAGAATTTTGTATCCAGCAAAAATAAGCTTCATATACGAAGGAAAGACAGTGTTTTTCAGACAAACCAATGCTGAGAGAATATGCCACCATCAAGCCAGCACTACAAGAACTGCTAAAAGGAGCTCTAAATCTTGAAACAAACCCTAGAAACACATCAAAATGGAACCTCTTTAAAGCATAAATTTCAAAGGACATATACAACAAAAATGCAATTTTTTAAAAAAGGTATACAGGCAACAAATAGCACAATGAATGGAATGGCACCTCACATCTCAATAGTAACATTGAATGTAAATGGCCTAAATGCTTCACGTAAAAGATACAGAATTGCAGAATGGATAAGAATTCACCAACCAACTCTCTGCTGCCTTCAAAAGACCCACCTACCACATAAGGACTCAGATACGTTTAAGGTAAAGGTAAGGAAAAAGATACTCCATGCAAATTGACACCAAAAGTGAGCAGAAGTAGCTATTCTTATATCAGACAAAATAAACATTAAAGCAACAGCAGTTAAAAAGGAAAAATAGGGACATATAATGATAAAAGGCCTTGTCCAACAGGAAAACATCACAATTCTAAATATATGTGCCCTAACACTGGAGCTCCCAAATTTATAAAATAGTTACTAATAGACATAAGAAATGAGATAGACAGCAACACGATGATAGTGGAGGACTTCAATACTCCACTGACAGCACTAGACAGGTCATCAAGACAGAAAGTCAACAAAGAAATGATGGATTTAAACTATACCCTGGAACAAATGGATAACAGATATTTACAGAACATTCTACCCAACAACCACAGAACATACATTTTATTCATAAACACATGGAACTTTCCAAGATAGACCATATGATAGGCCACAAAACAAGCATCAATAAATTCAGGAAAATTGAAATTATATCAAGCACTCTTTCAGACCACAGTGAAATAAATCTAAAAATCAAATCCTAAAAGAACCTCCAAAACCATGCAAATACATGGAAATTAAATAACGTGCTCCTGAAGGATCACTGGGTCAAAATGAAATCAAGATGGAAATTTAAAAATTATTTGAACTGAACCACAATAGTGACACAACCTATCAAAACCTCTGGGATACAGCAAAGGTGGTTCTCAGAGGAAAGTTCATAGCCCTAAACGGTGACATCAAAAAGTCTGAAAGAGCACAGACAATCTAAGGTTATGCCTCAAGGAACTAGAGAAGCAAGAACAACCCAAACCCCAAACCCAGCAGAAGAAAGAAAATAACCAAGATCAGAGCACAAGTAAATAAAATTGAAACAAACAAACAAAAAATACAAAAGATAAATGAAGCAAAAAGCTGGTGCTTTGAAAAGATAAATACAATTTATAGATCATTAGCAAGATTAATGAGGAAAAGAAGAGAGAAAATCCAAATAAGCTCACATTGAAATGAAACAGGAGATACTACAACTGACACCACAGAAATACAAAACATCATTCAAAGCTACTATGAACACCTTTACAAGTGTAAACTAGAAAACCTAGAGGAGATGGATAAATTCCTGGAAAGATACAACCCTCTCAGCTTAAATCAGGAAGAATTAAATACCCTGAACAGACCAATAACAAGCAGTGAGATTGAAATGGTAATTTAAAAATTACCAAAAATGGAAAGTCCAGGACCAGACAGATTCGTGGCACAAATCTACCAGATATTCCAAGAAGAATTTGTACCAATCCTATTGACACTTCCACAAGATAGAGAAAGAGGGAATCCTCCCTAAATAATTCTGTGAAGCCAGTATCACCCTAATACCAAAACCAGGAAAGGACATAACTAAAAAAGAAAACAACAGGCCAATATTCCTGATGAACATAGATGCAAAAATCCTTAACAAAATACTAGCTAATGGAATCCAACAACATATCAAAAAGATAATCCACAATGATCAAGTGGAAAAGATAATCCACAATGATCAAGTGGATTTCATACCAGGGATGCAGGGGTGATCTAACATATGCAAGTCAATCAATATGATACACCACAGAAACAGAATTAAAAACAAAAATCACATGATCATCTCAATAGATGCAGAAAAAGCATTCCAAAAAATCCAGCACTGCTTTATGATTAAAATTCTCAGCAAAATCAGCATACTGAATTGGCATACATACCTCAGTGTAATAAAAGCCATCTATGACAAACCCACAGCCAACATAATACTGGATGGGGAAAAGTTGAAAGCATTCCCTCTGACAATTGGAACAAGACAAGGATGCCTACTCTCACCAATTCTCTTCAACATAAAGTAGCCAGAGCAATCAGACAAGAGAAAAAATAATAAAGGGAATCCAAATTGGTAAAGAGGAAGTCAAACTGTCACTGTTTGTGATGATGTGATTGTTTACCTAGAAAACCCTAAAAACTCACCAAAAAGCTCCTAGAATGGATAGATAAATTCATCAAAGTTTCTGGATACAAAATTAATGTACATAAATCAGTAGCTATTCTATATACCAACGGCGACCAAACTGAGAATCAAATCAAGAACTCAACCCTTTTTACAGCAACTGCAAAAAAATAAAATAAAATACTTAGGAATATACCTAACCAAGGAGTCGAAAAACCTCTTCAAGGAAAACTACAAAACACTGCTGAAAGAAATCAGAGACAGGCCAGGCACAGTGGCTCATGCCTGTAATCCCAGCACTCTGGGAGGCCAAGGTGGGCAGATCACGAGGTAAGGTGATCGAGATCATCCTGGCTAACACAGTGAAACCCCCTCTCTACTAAAAATACAAAAAAATTAGCCAGGTGTGGTGGCAGGTGCCTGTAGTCCCAGCTACTTGGGAGGCTGGAGCAGGATAATGGCGTGATTCCAGGAGGTAGAACTTGCAGTGAGCCGATGTCATGCCACTGCACTCCAGCCTGGGTGACAGAGTGAGACTGTGTCAAGAAAAGAAAAGAAAAGAAAAGGAAGGAAGGAAGGGAGAGGAGCGAGAGAGAGAGAGAGAGAGAGAGAGAGAGAGAGAGAGAGAGAGAGAAAGAAAGAAAGAAAGAGAGAGAGAGAGAAAGAAAAGAAGAAGAAGAAGAAGACGAAGAAGAGAAGGAGGAGGAGGGGGAGGAGGAAGAAGAAGAAGGAGGAGGAGGAAGAGGAGGAGGAAAGGAAGGAAGGAAGAAGGGAAGAAAGGAAGAAAGCAAGAAAGAAAGGAAGAAAGGAAGAAAGAGGGAAGGACAGAGGGAATAAAGGAGGGAGGGAGAAAGGAAGAAAATCAGAGAGAACAGAAACAAACGGGAACACCTCCCATGCTCATGGATGGGTAGAATCAATATTGTGAAAATGACTATACTACCAAAAGCAATCTACAAATTCAACACAATTCCCATCAAAATACCACCACCATTCTTCACAGAATTAGAAAAAACAATCCTAAAATTCATGTGGAACTAAAAAAAGAACCTGCATAGCTAAAGGAATAATAAGCAAAAAGAACAAATCAGGAGGCATCGCACTACCTGATTTCAAACTATACTATAAGGTCATATTCACCAAAACAGTATGGTACTGGTATATAAATAGGTGCATAGACCAATGGAACAGAATAGAGAACCCAGAAATAAACCCAAGTACTTAAGCCAACTGATCTTTTACAAAGCAAACTAAAACATAAAGTGGGGAAAGGGTATCCTTTTCAACAAATGGTGCTGGGATAATTGGCTAGCCACATGTAGGAGAATGAAACTGGATCCTCATCTCTCACCTTATACAAAAATCAACTCAAGATAGATTAGGGACTTAAACCTAAGACCTGAAACTATAAACATTCTAGAAGATAACATTGGAAAAACCCTTCTAGACATTGGCTTAGGCAAGGATTTCATGACCAAGAACCCAAAAGCAAATGCAATAAAAACAAAGATAAATAGTTGGGACCTAATTAAACTAAAGAGCTTTTGCACAGCAAAAGGAACAGTCAGCAGAGTAAACAGACAATCCACAGAGTGGGAGAAATCTACACAATCNTATATATATATATATATATATATATATATGATGGAATACTACTTGGCCATAAAAAGGAGTGAATTAATGGCATTCACAGTGACCTGGATGAGACTGGAGACTATTATTCTAAGTGAAGTAACTCAGGAATGGAAAACCAAATATCATATATTCTCACTCATAAGTGGGAGCTAAGCTATGAGGACACAAAGGCATAAGAATGAGCACAATGGATTTTGGGGACTCAGGGGGAAAGGATATAAAGTGGGTGAGGAATAAAAGACTACAAATTGTGTGCAGTGTATACTGCTTGGGTGATGGCTGCACCAAAATCTTGCAAATCACCACTGAAGAACTTACTCATGTAACCAAACTCCACTTGTTTCCCAATAACTTATGGAAATAAAAAAAAAATTTTTTAATTACAGTAGATGTTTTACTTACTTATTAAAATTAGTTTTAATCCTGAACTGAAAGTTTCTGACAGGAAGGGTGAGTGAGGCAGTGAGTTGGAAGAGTATGAACTGGAAGTAGGCGATACTGATTTCCAGTGTTGATTCTGCCTTGGACAAGACTTAAGGCTTCCCTGAGACCAAGAGAGGGACTATAAACCCTGCCCCTGTGCCATGACTTTAATCCTCATAAATTTACATTTTCAAAAGTTTCACTATTCAATCATATATATTTAGATGACCATAATCCTAGAACTTTATATTTTATGTTACTAGTGTCATTCCATGTGTGCACATGTGTGTTTGTACGAGTATGTTTCCTCACACATGGTTAGGAGGAAATAAGATTGTTTACGGCCTGAGAGCAGATGTGTTACTGGAATTTAGGCACCAAAATTTTTCTGAGCTTTCTGAGGGTCAAAACCAAAATATATTAACCCATAATTGTTTATAATTATTATTTTCATTTCAAGGAATATTAACACACAGCATTTTCTTCTTACAAAGGAACTGGTTCTGTGGGATGTGTTACTCCATTCTGTAAACTTTCCTGGCCAAATGTTTGAGCTTATTTGATTGAGAATCAGGATCATCCATCAGTCACTTTGCAGTGCAAGTCTGAATTCATAACACACACGAATGTAGTAGTGTAGAGGAAATCAGCCATGTTAGGGGTTTTGAAACTGTCAAAGACTGATGTCCGCAGAACACTATCATTAGCATTTAATTCATGTAAGCTCATCCAGCGATTGATAAAAAGAAAATGTGAATGTGAGTGTACACAATATAATTATTTCAAAATCAATATGCTTTTTCTATTAGCTTTTAAAATCTGTTTATATAAAAAGTTTCGTTTCCAATCCAGCTCCTCTGAGGGTTCTTGTGGAGAGAAGTGGCTGGGGACATGATCTTTGCAATATTTAATTTCGTTATCTCTTATTATTACATGGTGGCCCAGAGCATGGCATGAATAAAGCTGTCTTGTCATCAAAATGCATTCATTCATTTAACAAGTTTCTGAAAATAATGGAACGGTTGCTAAGCAATGGGGAAATTATACATTCCCAGGGATCTGTGAAGATTCTAAAAGCAAAAGTAGTTCTGGGAATTGGTATTAGTGTCTGTGGAACCCATCTAAACAAAACCAAGAAAGTGACATGCTCTACTCCATAGCCAGGAGGCAGCATCTTTTTATTTTTTTTCCTCATTCTGACCCAGATTTTCAAAGTAATTATATAGGGAGAAAGTTTCCTATCAAACAGGAATCTGTGACCCTTTATGAACTGCTGATACCTGAAAAGTCTATATCATTTTTATCTTACATGAATTGTGGTGTGAAACAACATATTCTTTTAACTAGAAAGTACATTTTATTTTAGATAAAATAATATGCTAGTTGCAAAAATACATGCTTAATGTGAAATACTTAAATAACACATAGACATGCATTAAAAAAATTAAATTTTTTTAAAAAACTAAATCACCCATATTCCTACCCTTTCCAAAATAGCCAATATTAATATTTGGGATATGTTTATCTTCCACATTTCTAGAGATATGTAAAGTTATTATTTATTATTATTTAACATATTATATATGCACACTACACATATACACTCACTATAAATGATACAGATATATTATCTTTTAAAAGATTTTTGAAAATTTAGATTGTTCCTAGTAGATCACTATTATAAATAACTCCTAATTATCCTGCATATACATTTAAAAATTTAAGAGCTTTTTTATTGCAAAATTAATGCATGTAGAGAAGCATTTCTGAAATGACAAAGTAAGAAACTGAAAATCTAATTCTCCAATCAACAAAACACTGGGGAAAATGTCCAAAAAAATACTTTTTTAAAGTTCTGGAAATTAACCAAAAACTTGGAACAATACAAGTGATCATTCAAGAAAAAAGGATGAATCTCAGTGAGGATCTTAGCAAATTTTGTGGAATTTTAACTTGCACTATTCCTATCTCCTTCTCCTGAGATCTATGGTGAACTTGAAAACTAGCAGTCTCACAACCACAGGTGCTGAAAACAGCATCATAGCAGCCACTGGAGGGAGAAAAATGGTTTTGGAGCTCTCCGAAAACCGTGTTTACAAAGATTGTCACTATTTGACCTATCTGGCAGCTCATTAAAAAGTCACCCATTCATAGTGTTTGTCCTTATTTGAACTTATTCAGGGCTTGCTCGATAAGAAAAGTCCTGTCCCCAAGGTATTTATAAAAACAATTAGTAGAAATTGTTTAGCACCACTGCTGTCTCAGTCAGCAATATCATTTGGAGCAAAGAAAATCTGTCCAAAGAACTTAAAAGAAAGTCTGGAAATAAGATGTTGATAGTGCATTTTGAAAAGATCAAATATGTTCCTGGGGACCTAAAAGGCCATGCACATTTGCTGGGTTGTACACATGCCTAGGAAACAACAGAGAAGATCCCAACAGTTCACCTCTAGGTAACCTTGAAGCTCTATGCAAGCAGAAAGTAAAGGCTAAGACAGAATTGTAAGCTGTTAGAGCATTAAAGGTGTTCCTCATAACAAATACAGAGCCTACCAGAAGAGGGTGGAAGACTCATTAGTTCAAGTCATGTAAAGAAATTTCTGTCAAATCCTTAGCAGTAAGCTAGCAAATCAGAGACTTCAGTGGCTATACAGGGTGATTACAAATTTTACAAAATTAGTACAGGAAAGCCACTAAACAAACAAACAAAATAACAGCAACAAATATCAACAACATCAAACTCAGGGAAGGAAAAAAATCTGATTTTCAAAATAGCCATATATTGTTATTTAAAATGTAGAGTTTTAATAAAAAATGTCAGACATGAAAAAATGGCAAAGTATGGCCCATACATAGGAAAAAATTGTGTCAATAGAACCTGTCTTAGAGGAAGCCCTAACATTGAACTTCCTAGACAAAGTCTTTAAATAAACAATTATAAGTATATTCAAAGCACTAAAGAAAACAATGTCTACATAACTAAAGTATGAGAACAATGTCATATGAAATAGAGAATATCAATAAAGAAAGAAACTATAAAGATAGCTAAATTAAAATTCTAGAGTTGAAAAGTAAAAAAACAAAAATTTTACTAGAGCAACTCAACAGCATCTTTGAACATGGTGAAGAAATAATCAACAAACTCAAAGATAGGTCAATTGAGACTATCCATTCTGATAAACAGAAAGAAAAATTAAAGGAAAATAGATACTCTAGAACACCATCAAACGTAACAACATATACATGGTGGGAGTCACAGAAGAAGAAGAAAAAGAGGAAGGGGAATTTAAAAGAATACTTGATGAAACAATGCCTGGAAACATTGATCTCCTTAGCCAAGAAGCTCAACAAACTCCATATAGGATAAACTCAGAGATCCATACCTAACTATATCATAGCCTGTTAGTCAAAAGACAAAACAAATAATTTTGAAGGCAATGAGAGAGAAATGACTCATTACATACAAAGGATCCCCAATAAAATTAATAGCTAAATTCTCCTCAAAAACCATGGAGACCAGAAGGCAGTGGGATGATATATTTAAAGTGCTGTGTGTGTGTGTTGGCAGGGGGGTGAGGGGGTAATTTTTTTCAAAAAATTAACAAGAAATTAAGATACAACAGGGAATTCATCAATAGCAAATTCACTCTACAAGAAATACTATGGGAAATCCTTCAGACTGAAATGTAAGGACACTAGATAGCAACTCAAATTCACACGAAGAACTGAAGAACACTGGTAACTATATTGGTAAACATAAAAGATAGTATAAATGTATTTTGGTTCTATTTGATTGAAAAAAATGACCACATTAAAAAATTATAAAGATGTTTTCATGGGCTTAATATATAATAATATAATTCATGTTAAATTAATAGCATAAAAAAGGGTAAGAGTATAGAGCTTTATGGAAGCAAGAGTTTTTGTATACTATTAAAATTAAATTGGTATTAACGCAAACTAGATTGTTTTAAGTTAAGATATTAAGTACAATCATATGTCACATAACATTTTAGTCAACAACAGATGGCATACATAGAGGTGGTTCCATAAGACTATAATACCATATTTTTTACTGTACTTTTTCTATATTTAAATTTGTTTAGATATACAAATACTTGCCATTGTATCACAATTGGCTACAGTATTCAGAACCGTAAGATGTTGTACAGGTTTGTACCATAGAAATAACCAGCTGTACGGTACAGCCTAGGTGTGTAGTAAGCTGTACCATCTAGGTTTATGAAAGTGCACTCTTTCACCCTGAAGTTAACCTAAGCCCTATCATAAAATTTCATATGCATTTGGGACATTTTATATTTTAACTATGGATATATGTGTTAATTAACAATATACATTTTATGTAAAGCATATAATATACATGGTATTTAGCATTTGTTTTTTAAAGCCAATATTGTTTTTGAGATCTACTACTTATATTAATCAAATACATCTATTTTTTCTCTTTTGCTGCATCATGAATATGCCACAGCTAACTTCTCCTGCCCTCTGCTGAAGAACATTTGGGTCATTATCAGCTTTTTCCTGAAACAAACAATTTTCCAATGAATAGGTCCTCATCCTGTTCTCTTGGTGCATATGTGGAAGAACCTCTTTATGATATATACCCAAAAGTGGAGTGGCTAGCTTTGTAGGCTTTGCTTTTGCTGGCCTTTAATTTTACTACCTATTGCCAAATTGCTTGTACAAATTCACAGTCCCACTTGAACAGATGAGGCCCCTGACCTTATGCAGTTTGCATTCTGATATGCGTCCAGCAGAGGATGAGAGATTGATAAGCACTATCTCGCATCCTTGACCACCTTAGCATTTTCAGACTCTTTAAGCCATCTTGTTATTGTTTTAATTTATTTTGTAATTACTAGTAAGATTAAAGGTCTCTCCACTTACTTACCAGTGAATTTTATTGATTTTAAAACATACTTCCCATTTTTAAGCATATATCTTTATGATTTGACAGCATTCTAAATGAGCCAGATGCATGGATCCAACTACAGGATAAATATATATTTTATAATAGTATGAAATAATATTAAACACTTTGTCATAAACCAAGAGTAATTTTTTAAATATCTGACCTTATGAAATAGTAACAACTGATTAAGAACAAAGAACCGAAATTTCTGATTAGGAAGACAATTTAGGAAATTGATTTCCAAAGAGAGTGGCCTACCCTTTGGTTCCTCTTTCATTGAGTGGATTTTTTTAATCAAATAAATTAGTCTATTTAATTCTGAAAAATGTTCTTCCAGAGGACTTTCTGCATTAAAAATTCTTGTTATTGAGAATTGGAGTAGCCTGGGTAAGAGTTACTTGGGTACAACTGGGGATGTGTAATGCACAGTCTACATAATG
>NW_016820993.1:42073-51456 GCF_001698545.2 Rhinopithecus bieti | reverse complement strand
AACAAAAAAAAAACAAATTAATACATATAGAAGGAATAATAAAAATGAAAATCTATCATTAGAACACTACAGGAATAATTTGTACAAGCAAAAGCAACGATCAATTACAAAATTAATGGGTAAAAACACAGAGGAAATAGAATATTTGGACAGCCTTAAAGTATCTTCCTCAAATTCACTCATTACCGCAATGGTTTTTACATATGTACACAAATTCTTTGACACTTTTCCTTCCTGGAGGTGGAGCTTAATTTTTCTCCTCTGAATACAGGCTGGACTTTGGTTACTCATCACCAGTGAATAAAGTGTACTAACTGTAAAATACTCACTTTACAATGAAGAAGCCTGGTTGACACTATCTTAACCAAATAATCGATGTAACATTACCAATAATAAGGCAAATTTATATCATGTGTCCCAGATATGAAGTGATGAGAAGGGTACCACATCTCTGTAGTATTGTTTCTAAAAATTCATAGCCTTAGTGTAATCATTAGAAAACAGCCAAACATGAATCGAGATTTTCACTAAAATTTCTGAGTACTACTCTTCAAAGATGTAAAACTCATCAAAGCAGGAAGAAATATCTGTAACAGATTACAGGCTGCTAAGAAGACAAGATGGGTAAATGCAATGCGGGATAGGTGATTTGATCCTGGAACAGAAAAAAGGACATTAGTAGAAAAACTGGTGAAATTAAAATAAAGTCTGTCATTTAGGTAATAGTATCTTACTGATGTTAGTTTCTTAGTTTTGGTATATATACCATGCTAATGTACGATGTCCACATTAGAGGACACTAAGGAAAACACTAATATATTTTAAACTTCCCTATAAATATAAAACGTTTTTTAAAATTTTCATGTAAAAAATTCTTGGCAAGANGGGTTACCACTATTTTAACTTCTATCACCATAGGTTAGTTTTACTAATATTTGAACTTGATATGGATGAAATACATAACATGTACAATTTCATGTCTGGCTTCTATTGCTCAACAGTGTGTCTACGAGATTCATCCATATTGTTGTGTGTAACAATGGTCCATTCTTTTTCACTACTGTGTATTACTTCATTATATAAATATTCAACGATTTGTGTACTCATCCTACTGTTGGTGGACATTTGAGTTGCTTTGTGTTTCTGCCTTTCATGAAGCTGCTGCAAACATTCTTACACATGTCTTTTGGTGGACATAGCATTCATTTATGTTGGGTATATATATATACCTAGAATTGGATTCCTGGTCCATAGAGTGTTCACATATTAAACTTTAAATACACTGCCAAATATAACAGTTTAGGTTCTAACCAGTGATATGAGATTTCCGGTTGTTTCACATCTTTACCAGTATTGGTATTTTCAGTCTTTTTAATTTAGAAAATGGGGGAGGATGTGTATTTCACTGTGATTTACAATTGCATTTTTTTTTTGATGATCAAGGATGTTGAGCAATTTTTCAGATGCTTATTGTTCATTTCAATACCCTTTTAATAAAGTGTCCGTTCAAGTCTTTTGCCCATTTGTGGGGAGTTGTTTGTCCTAATGTCTATGAGTTCTTTACATATTCTGAATATGAGCCCTTTGTCCAATATGTGTATAACAAATATCTTTCCCCAATCTGTGTTGACTTTTAATTATTTTAATGTTCTATTTTGATGAACAGAAGCACTTAATTTTAAAGACATCTGAAATATTAATCTTATCTCTTGTGATTAGTGTTTGGTATGTCCTGTTTAAAATAATCCTAAGCCCCTAAAAATAATCTTCTTTGTTTTCTTCTAAGAACTTCATTGTTTTAACTTTCACTATCTGTAAGGCCTTGGGCAAGTAACTCAACCATCCTTCCATGAACTTCCAACCACAATAAAGTTAATGCAAATTATTACATTGGCCTTTGGACCATTTCTACTCTTTCAGGACAAGACTAGAAACCTAGCACAGTTAGCCTCAAGGTAGAACACAGGACAGAAATTCTTAACCTAATATTTGACCCAGCATGGTTTAGTTCCACCTTTTCCTGGGTGAAATTTTGTTCAACTTCCTGAAAACAATTATTCTGTGGTAGGTAAGAGGTGAGACCTAAGAGCCAGAAAAGAAACTCATTATATATGAGTTCTCAAATATATATACATGTATATATGTATTTTTTTTCCTTGAGCCCCTTTTTATCCCTGATGCATTAATGGACTTTTCTATAATTTTGTTTCAGGGTTTTTTTTTTCTTTTTTTTTTTTTTTTTTTTTGAGAGAAAAGTGGGCCCAGGGGACCTGCGCTCAGCATAGGGAGGACCCGCGCGGGCACCTGTCTCTGAGTTTCCTCAGTATTGGGACCTCTGCCTAGGAAAGCTAGGTATTGTCCAAGATTTCTCCTGGATAGTCTGAAATATGGCCTCCTGGGAAGGGAAAGACCTGATCGTCCCCCAGCCTGACACCAGTGAAGGGTCTGTGTTGAGGAGGATTAGTAAAAGAGGAAGGCCTCTTTGGAAGGTCATGCTGGGGTAGGAAAACCTGACAGTTTTTATATAATTGACAGTTGCTATAAACTCAGGGCAGACAGGTCTTCCATGCACAGTCTTCTTTCACCTCCCTAATCAGACATAATCTTTCATTGGATAAGGAAGGAGGAGGCACTTTCTCTGACAGTTCACACATCATGGAAGGTTGCAGTGGGTTCTGAATTACACCGTAGGCTCATTGCCAGCCCTTGGAAGGGATGCCAAGAGACGATTTAAATTTTAACATTCAGTTCATTCTTATCCGCCTGCCTGGGAGTCCTTCTTCTGAATGTATCTCACTCAGAGCACAGCGGACTCTGAGGAACGTGTCAGTCACAGGGAGCTATGCATCTGCTGTCTGCGAGCTGGACACCCAGGAAAGCCAGTGCTGTAGTCTGAAGACGGGAGAACCAGAGAGCTGACAGTGTAGATTCCAGTCTAAGCCTGAAGTCTGAGGCAGAAATCCAGGAGCAGAAGCCTCTTGCATTGGCCGGTGCGGGTCCTCCCTATGCTGAGCGCCGGTCCCCTGGGCCCACTTTTCTTTCTCTATACTTTGTCTCTGTGTCTCTTTCTTTTCCCAAGTCTCTCGTTCCACCTGACAAGAAACGCCCACAGGTGTGGAGGGGCAGGCCACCCCTTCATCTCTAAGTTCTCTTCCATTTATTTGTGTGTCTATCCCTTTACCAGTATCACGCTGTCTTGATTAATGAAACTTCGTAACAAGTTTGCAAACAGGTACTGTAATTTCTTCAGCTTTATTCTTTTTTTTTGTTTCAAAACTGAACTATTCTTGTACCTTTACCCTTCCAAAGAAATTTTAGAATAAACTAGTTTGATCTTGATAAGAATATGTTTATTTAATGACAACTACCTTCACTGAGTGCTTGCTAACTACCAGGAACTTAAATCATTAAATTTTCATATTAAATCTGTGTGATAGGAACTATTTTTAATCTTCATTACACACATGCGAACACTGTGGCTCAGAGTGGTTAAACGTCTTACCCAAATTCAAAGGTGGTTGCTGAGATCTGAGCCAAGGTGCTGCAAACTGACATAAAGCAATTCAGTGATTCAACAACTATCAGGTCGTTTTGGAAAATATTAGACGCCTCATGACTCTTCTACCCAGTGATATGTAACATAGAAGGCAAGTCTGAGGCATGTACAAAATTTAATTAGTAAGTAGACCCTAATGGTCCTGTTCTTGAGGACTTGGTGAAATCCCATTTTGTCTTTGGGCACTCTTCCAGTTAGTAATTTATTGCCCCTCAGCTCCAAACCCACCTTTCTGTGCCTATTGTGATACTGAAGTTTAACACTGTAGATTACATTTCTTATTTCCAACCTAGCTTCGTTGTTAAGCTCTGCCAATACGGTGAACAGGAGGGAGACTGCAAGGTGGGAAATGGAAGAAGAGACATGCTATTTTCTGTGTGGCAGCAAGCATATCAGTGTATGTGAAGTCCCATCAGCTTTTGCAGTTCAGCAATGGGCTCCTTCTGGCAAATTTCTTCATCTCTAGAGCAGCAGGCTGTTCTTGCACGTGAGAGGCAGGCACACTCTGGCAAGCTTCATTGTCACTACAGTGGCTGCAGCTCTCACAGTTCCCCAGCAAGTGCCTCCACTAAGTTTCTTCATTATCACAGAAGTGCAGCATGTCTCTGTGGCAGCCACTATCTCTTCTCAGAAATCAGAATCTCAGGTTTTCAAGAGGGGGTCTCCCTCTAAGTTTCTAAGTTCTTTCCTTGTTCAGTCTTTCCTTAGCCCTAGGCCTAGCAGTTACTTTTAATATTTGCTACCTTCATATATTGTGGAATTCTTTTTTACCCCTTTTAATAGTTAACCACCTTCTACCTAATTAATCATTCTTTATATTAAATTTTCCACGTCCAAATTACTAGTATAAATTGTCTCTCTTGAGTTAACCTCCAAGCAGTCTATCAATTTCCTTGAATAAAAGAGTTTTCCTAAGACCAACACAATGACATCCTGACAAGAACTACAAGCTACTAGTCAGATCATACATCAGAGTTCTTCTTTTGTAGCCAGACTCTGGAACCAACGAGGTTCATTCAAAATTTCAGATTATACCCTTTAAGAGTTATTATACTTTGTTCCTTCAAGGAAAAGTAAACTTATACAAGTTTTCTTTTCAGCCACATATTTTGAATAACACTATTTTTTGCCAGTAATGTCTCTCTAATAACTTTCCTGACTATTAACAGTCTCCAGTACAGGTTTAGATAACACTATTTAATGTACTTGCTGTAGCCCACTTTGGAGTGTAGACCCCAAATTTAGGGTCCTGCAAATGCTAAATGCTCACTAAGCAGTCGTGGGATAAGGATGCCTGATCATGAAACTTTATATGGTAGGTAGCTAACTGTCCCTACATATAAATTTAATGCCAACTTATATACTCATATGCATCAACCTGTTTATACTAAAACATTTTAAAATAAATCATCATATCCAGCCTGTTGTTTAACGTTATGCTTGATAGCGTATGGAATATCACAATGACTTGGTTTATCTAAACTGGCTGAAAACATGGCTCAGCTTGGCAGAATTCTTTGTCTGCAGCAGGGGTCCACAAATTATAGCCCATTGGCTAAGTCAAGACCAACACATGTTTTCTGAGTTTTACTCGATCAAAGATATACCCACTCTTTCATATATCATATATGACTCTTTTTGTGCTAAAATGACAGAGTTGAGCTGCTATGATAGTCACAAAGTCTAAAATATTTACTTTGTGGCCCTTTAAATAAAAGGTTTGCTGATTTCTGGTCAAGAGTTATGTTTAAGAAAATATCTTGATTATTATCATAAAAGCAGTAAAAGCTACCAGCTTTCTTTATTGAAAATTTAATGGTGAAACATAAGAGTAGACTTGATTTATTTCTAGCTTCCATTATCAATGTCTTCTATCTGAAGTGTTAGAACAGATTCATTCTGGAAAAGCCTGAGAGATATTTAATTCTCATGCCTTCATTTTCAGAAGTGGAAATTAATGCTCAAAAGTGTCCTAAAAGAAAGACAGTAATGACATTCAACTTGCTGGTTTTTACTTAGTACATTTCCATTTCAATTGCATAGCGCATCTCAAACTGCATTACCTACAGCAAAATAAATTTGATTCTTCTCCCCAGTTCCACAATATCTTAGCTTTGTGACCTCAGGCAACTTGCTTGACCTCTCTGTGTCTTAATTTATTATCTGTAAAATAGGCTGCTGTAAGTATGAGTTAATCTAGGTGAAGTGCTTAAAATAGTGCCTGGCACATAGTAAACATTCATTAAACATTAGCTATCATTATTAGTAGTAGTCCAGAGTATGATCATTATCATCATTATTATTAGTCCCAATTTTACTTGAAGATTTGGAAGAAAAAGACTTTTAGAAATTTAAAACAAATGTGAACATGTTATTGACAAGAATGTATGGTCTGCATGAATTTGGAAGATAAAATATAAGATCTCAAAGTGATATATTAAAGTCTTCCCTGCTCCTTGGGGAAAATTGGCTGGGAAAGTTGGAGAAGTTCTGTGCCCTGCTCTGCTGTCTGTCATTTCTATCTTGTCACAGGTACTCTGACTCCAGTATCTGTGTGATTTCTGCCTTGCTGGAGGGGCTTTGTGGCTCTAATACATCTGCATTTCCCTTTGGAGCTGCTTGGGAAGAAGTTCTTTGTATCTGTTAAGGTGGACTGACTGAAAACTTGTTGCTATTGTTTTGAAAAAAAATTGCCCAATGACAGAGCTCACCTAGAATTCTGGACTCTAACTAGGAATGATGCAGACCAATTCCATTCTTTTTCTGGTGCTGTTTTTTTTTTTTTATTATACACTGCTTAAGGAACACAAGGTGAACAGGCAAGGCCCCCTTGGGCCCTTTATGCCAGCATAATGTAGGGAGTGAGTTACCTTGTTACTGCTTGTTTCAACATTTCTCATTAATGTGATTAATATGGATAGAGCTGTCAACTTTCATTTTCACTAAACAATAAAACAAGCCTAACCTTGTATCTGTGAGGCTAACAGTTTGAAAAGCAGATGAGATATAATTGGGATCTCATTAAAATAGAGTATATTATAGTTTTTTTAAATTGGAAACTCAAAATATATAGTATTAACATGAGTACGTTTTCCATTTGACTAAGTAAGTCACAAATTGATCAGTTTTTAGAAATGTCTAGACATAGCCTTTAAAGATTGGGACAAATTGTTCCCAGAATATTTCTAGACATTCTAGGAAGGATGTGAGGATAGGAAAGATGTTGATAGCACAGAAATCTCTTAAAGAGAACACTTTTAGAAAGCACTTGGATTAAATGGCCAGATAATTTATTGCAAGTGGGTGAGTATAAAAACAAACCAGACAAATGTTTGAGGTTGCAGAGTAGAGCTTGTTATTTTCTGAGGACTCACTGTGTGTTAGGTGATATATCAGAAGTTGATAATGCAATGCTAAATAGGCAAAATTATTGGCTTGACAGAGCTCATGGTCTAATGGAGGAGAAGACAGGTGTATTAGTCTGTTTTCATGCTGCTAGTAAGTATAGGCCAAAGACTGGGTAATTTATAAAGGAAAGAGGTTTAACGGGCTCACAGCTACACAGGGCAAGGGAGGCCTCACAACCACGGTGGAAGGAGAATGGAGAGCAAAGTCACATCCTACATAGTGGCAGGCAAGAGGGCATGTACAGGGGAACTTCCCTTTATAAAGCCATCAGATCTTGGGAGATTTATTCACTATCATGAAAACAGCATGGGAAAAACCCACCTGCCCGATTCAATTACCTCCCACTGCATCCCTTCCATGACACATGGGGATTATTACATGAGATTTGGGTGGAGACACAGAGCCAAACCGTATCAACTGGCAAGTAAGCAATTCTATAGTTCAATTTGGTGAGTAATAGGGCAGAGACTGCCCAGGGTCCTATAGGAGCACACAAAGGAGGGGCACCAAACAAGGCTAGGGGATGGCAAAGGAAGGCTTTTTGGAGAATGCATCCTGTGAAGTAAATGTTAAAGGAGAAATCTGTTATCTAGGTGTAGTATGCCAACTTTTTGAGTAACAAAAGCCGTGTCACCCCAACAGCCTTTGGTATACAAAAATCTATGTTTGCTAGGAAAGGCATAGGCACATTTGCATTGGGAGTAAGAAAACTCTTGGCAAAAATGGGATGGATAGCCAAAATCTAAACATAGAATGACCATATGATCTAGCAATTCTACTTCTTGGTATATACTTCAAAAAATTGAAAGCCATGACTCGAATAGCTATTTGTATACCCATGTTCATAGCAGCATCATTCACAATAGCCAAAAGTTGGAAAGAACACATACAGCCATGAGTGGATGAATGGACAAATAAAACGTGTCATTTCAGGGAGTTGTTTAATGGGTGCAGAGTTTCAGTTTGGAAAGAAAAAGAATCTCTGGAGATGGATAGTGGTAATTGTTGTAAAACAATGGGACTGTACTTATGGCCACTGAATTATTAAAAAATAAACAAAAGGGTAAACTATATGTTACATATTTGTTACCACAGAAAAGATATGGAGACTTCAATGTCTTTCCCTTTTGAGATGCAATTTTATTAGGACATCTTTGACATTTTAGATAAGATGGTCTCAATTGAGATCAGTGGGCAGAGACAAACACCAAAGATCCTTTAAAGGAAAATTCATTCTAGGGGAATGTGGAACATGGACCAGCCATCCACATAGGTTCAGCATTTGAGCCTACATTTCCCCTTGAGAGGAGAGGCTGCTTAAAGCACAATGTGTTGGGAGGTTAAAAGCTGCTCCTGGACTTGCTCCCACACACTGTAGTTATGCTTTTGGATTAATGGTTATATGAGAATGTGTGAGTATAAAAATGAAAAGTCCAGACCATGGATGTGGTATTGAAAATCATCTCTGATCTTAACTCTAAGGGAGAGATTTAATTTTTCTTACTTTCTCCAAAGCATGGAGAATTACTGCAAGAGTAGCAGTGAAGTCATTGTAGTGATGAATAGGAAAAAAATTGATATGTAGAATGGCTTTCTTTCAACAATGTGTGTATGACAGTACATTTGCTTATTCTTTAAGGTGCTTGGAAGAACAAGGGTTGGTCCGGCAGAAAGCATTTTGTTGGTAGCAATGCTCATATTTTGATGGTAGTGGTGGTAACAAGTCTCTTTGGAATTCCTGAGTCTTAAATTGTAGTCCTTGGCATGATGGCATGGTATAGCAATCCTTCCTAAAGCAAGTATCTTCTGGTGGCAATGGAAGCATTCTCCAGTGTCAATGGGGCATACCATATTTTCAGATTAAGAGGCCAGGTGGGAGCTACTAGAAATGAGAAGAGGGATTATCTCAGTAGAAATGACTCTGGGGTGGAGAGAAGGAGATTTTGAAGGTGCCAAAAGGGGTACTGATAGTCATTTTGAATTTTAAAGTTAAAAGTGTTGTGGGACCTGGAAAATCGGGTAACTCCCACCCCAATACTGCGCTTTAAGCAGACAGGCACACCAGGAGAATATATCCCACACCTGGCCGGGAGGGTCCCACGCCCACGGAGCCTCCCTCACTGCTAACACAGCAGTCTGCGGTGATCTATCCGCAAGGCAGCAGCGAGGCTGGGGGAGGGGCGCCCACCATTGCTGAGGCTTAAGTAGGTAAACAAAGCCGCTGGGAAGCTCGAACTGGGTGGAGCTCACAGCAGCTCAAGGAAGCCTGCCTGTCTCTGTAGTCTCCACCTCTGGGGACAGCGCACAGCTGAAGACCAACAGGGGAAGCAGCGGGGGCCGGTGCAGACGCGAATGACTCTGTCTGACAGCTTTGGGGAGAGCCGTGGATCTCCCAACGCGGAGGTTGAGATCTGAGAAC
>NW_016820993.1:12427-37597 GCF_001698545.2 Rhinopithecus bieti | reverse complement strand
GAGACCACAATGGCAATAGTATAACCAAAAAATTAACTAGATTTTTAATATTATTTAATAACTAGGTCATGCTCAGTTTTCCCTGTTTCTATTTTTTAAATTGGCCAATTTGAATAAATATTAAAAAAAAAACACAAGGAAAAAAAAAGTGTTGTGGGATACAAGATAATACATGCACAATTATTAAAAAGCCTGTAAATATGCATATAAAATATGCATCAATATTTTATCAAATGGTAAAATTTGACAGTGATTGCATGGCAGAGTTGGAGTTACGTACCATTTTATTTTCTCCATTTTCCAAATTTCTATAATATTGTTATATATTTTATATGTTATAAAAAACATTTGACCTTAGGCATAGCTGTTACTAAGAGCTAGAAGAGATAAAAAAGGAATTATAAGCAGAAGAAGTAATATTTATGAAGACATTTTCAAAAACATTTGATCCTCCTAACAATCTCACAGCATGTACATTAATGTCTCTCTTGTGCTGATGAGAGAACAGACTCATCAAGGCTAATTCGCTTTTTCTGAGGTTAAACATCTAGTGAGCTGGTAGGACAGGACTTCCAGCTCCAATATGTGAGACTCCAAGGACTGTGCTCTCATCACCACAGTGTTTGCCTTTCAGAAATAATATCTAGTAGATGGACCCAATAATCAAATACGTCAACATTTCATTTTTTGATTTTGATAGTGTGTGGCCATGAACAAGGACAAGTTTTCAGGAATCTGACAAATGTACCAAAGCCAATAACAAGGCTTCCAAATTCATTTTAATCAGGTGATACTCAACAAAATAGGTGAAGTCCAGTGACCCTTACTTTTCATACAGTCTATAGAAGACTCCTGGTCATTTGCAAGTAACCATTGACTATCTTATTATATAGAAGACCCATTTCGAAAATATTCCAGAACTCAGTGTATGGCATATCAGTGTTATTCAATAAATGTTATAATTAAATTGAATGAAGACAAATCCCTGCTTACTTAGCACCATGTTTATACACAGCAGTATTTTGAATTTATTTGCATTTTTAAAAATTCTACATTTAATGAAAAAATACTGGTTCACTGGATTTGGATTGGATTCGATTGGATTGATTTTTCCTCCTTTAGTTGGTACTTCTGTCATTCTGTAAATACTGCCAAAATTGTGCATGTGTTGGTGGAGGCTGGCTAAGCAAATTGGAGAAGGAAGGGTACAGCCAGATAAAATAAAGTTTGCCTACACAGTTGAGGAGGGAAGTTTCCATATGCAGCTCATGTAACATTTCTAGGTACATTTTATTCAGGACAATAACTGTCTCTGTGGTTATCAGGATTTGGCTCTTCCTCTGGATGTTCATCATGGGAAAAAGAGTTTCTTCCCTAAAAATAGAGGACTAAGGTGGTAGCCATGTAATTTAGGATCCCAATCCCAATATCACTTTTGATGAGAAACTGTTTCTACATAACACTACACAGACACTTTGGGAGAAATACAGTGGTGCCCAGGGGCTCCAGCATTAACAGGTTATATACCTGCTAAGCCTTTTATCCAAATCTTGCTCTCCATATCTGAGCACTGGTAGGAGGTTTCTTTACACAAGCCTCTGATTGCCTACTGCAAAGTCTGTTTTGAAGATTCAAATATCAAGTAAATTGGAGTCTATTCAACTGAAATGGCCAAATGTAGGTGCTGATTTCGGCCCTGATTAGTTTTACATCAGCCATTGTTCTGGAGTTTTCCTCAAAGTAGTCCCTTCTCTCGGGTGTACTGGAATGAAAAAGGTTTGTTTCTAGCGTTTCCTCCTAAGAAAGATCTTAGATAGGTGATAAATTGGGTTAATCTTTAAAAGCATTTTATTATGGAATATTTAACCATATACTAAAATAGAAAAAATACCATAACAGGTACTCACTCACTCTCCTCCATTCCTCCAATGGATTAGTTTAAAGCAAATATTGGACATCAAGCCATTTTATCCATAACTACTTCAATAGGTACCTCTAAAAGATAAGGATTCCTTTTGTAAAACATAATAAAGAGACCATTATCACAACTAAAAATGTAATAACAATTCTTTCATATCACCACATATCCAAGTAATGTCCATATCTGTCTGAATTTGATAGAGGTTTTTCCTTGACCTCATTTGTCTTGCAGATCCCTTTGGGGATTTTCTCTGACAAAGTCTAGGTCCAATAATGTATAATGAGGCAGATAATTTCATTCTCCAGAAGTTCTTCACATGAATTCCCTGTGGCAACACACACACACACACACACACACACGAACACAGAGCATTTTTATGGCAGTGAAAATACCCTGTATGATACTAAAATGGTGGATACATGTTCTTATACATTTGTCCTAACTCATAGAATCTACACCGAGTAAGTTTAATATAACTATGGATAATGTTGCAACACTGTAGATTCATCAGTTGTATTAAATGTACAAATTTGTCAGGGATGTTGATAATGGGAGAGGCTATGCATATGGTAGAGCAGGAAGCATATGGGATATTTCTGTAACTTCTACTCAATTTTGCTGTGAAGCTAAACTTCTTTAAAAAAGCTAACGTCTTTGCAAAAAGCAGAGAGGAAATGACTCCCAAGAAGTTTTGTGCCTTTGCTTCCACTGACAGCACAAGCAAACTGCAGGACACCGAGTCCCCAGGATCTCTGTATATCTCTCGATACAGTTGGGCCAGTGACATTGAGCATAGCCCTGCTGGTCATTCTGGAGTACAGCTTAGGCTTGCAGATTTAGCAAATTTTAAAAAAGATGCCCAGTCAAGTTGGAATTTCAGATTAACAGCAAATGATATTTTAGTACACATTTGTCACAAATATTGCATAAGACGTATGTATACTAAAAGTCTAAAATGTAATTACTTATCTGAAATTCTAATTTAACTGTACAACCTATGTTTTATCTCACAAACCTAGGAGAGGTGGCAGAGTGGGTTTAGCACAGGGAAAGAAATAACTAGAAGAGCTCATGAGGCCATGGTTTCTTGCAGAGTCGAAAGTGCCTGTAGGAAATGAAAGGCCTGGGAGAAATGAAGACAGGAGATTTAAAGGTGTTTTGGGGTGAGGAATTGTAGCTCTTTTAGTGTTTTTTTAAATAGTCAAGTAAAATTTAGAATTACTTTTTGAAGTGATTTTGGTTGTTGAACCTTCACTTTGAATATAATACCACGCTAAAATGGAATGAGAATTCTGAATGTGTGCAGTTTATTTTGCTTGTTTTTTGCCTCTCCAGAGTTGGGCTTTCTCAAAGTGGTTTGTGGGATAACCTTTTTTTTTTTTTTCTTTGCAGAATCATGGTAGAGGAAGAAAGACAGTGTTCTGATATTTGCTTAGATACTCAACATGCTTTCATTCTCTTCAGCTCCCTCCACATTTCTAGTCTCTGTAAGAAACTTCTGTCTGTGTTTGTTATACATTTTATAGTATCCCAAATTTTGTAAATATTCTTAGGCACTTCTTAATTTTTAACATACATGGAACCTCTATAAATGGAAGCAGAAAAAAAGAAATGTCGCTAAACTCCCTTCATCTTCTTAAGGACGTGCTTACTGGTAATGAAGAAAGATTAAATGTGATTTCTAAGTCCTTGTGTGCATAATATTCGATGGTTTGCAAAAGTCTTAGATGTAACTCTTCATTTGTGTAGTATCTGACAGTTCACAAAGCCTTTTCACATGGGGTTCAGTATCTCATTTGGTTTCCACAATAGTTCAATTGGGTAAGCATAGCACGGATGCACAGATGAAGAAGTTAAACCACTTGTTGTTGGTTATACAGCTATTGGGTGGCAGATTCCAGACAACGATCCAGTTGTTTGCTTCCTAGTTGTTTTTCCCGTGATGCCACACTGACTCGCATCCCAGGATTTTAAAAAAGTACTTTTAATACATACATTCTGACTTGCACTCCATTTGACATTTTGTTGTTGGTTAATTACATCTTATTTTTTTCCTGTTATTTTAAAGACTTCCTTTCCCATCAGAAAGCCATTTCCAAAAAAAATTCACAAAACTCAATACATCACAGGCAAAGCATTTGCTAGCCTCTTTGCTAATTCCTTTCTGGAATATATTTTTCAGGCTTTTGCTTCATTATGAAATATCAAGCCAGTTGCTGAATGCCATTCAAAATGAAAAGTTCATCATTTTTTCTCACTCTGCTATCTTCAGAATAATTGGAAGCAAAAATGATGCAGGAATTGAAATAACTTATCTAAGGAATGCACCTGTTTCTCATATTTTAATGTCATTTATGACTCTTTAGAAAGAGTGAAAAGCAGCTTCACCAATGGAATGGGTGTTCTTCCAGAGCAATTTTTTTTTTTTATTTCAAGTAACAGGGTTTTAAGGAAATAAAAAATTAACATAAAATTCTCTTGAAGAAATGATGGAATTTTCCAAAGAGCTAATTTTGCCTTGAAAATTCTTTTATATTTGCATTTCAATATGAATTCCCACTGGAGTGTTAAAAGCTAGTAAGTAAGGATTCCAGCTCATGGTAGTGAGTCTCTGGTTCACAGAGTTTCAGAACATCATCTGTCACTGCCAGGAAAGAGACAGTTTCTTAGAAGCTGGTACATAAACGTTTAGAACTCTCTGAGTCATTATCCACTGACTTAAGGCTAACCTCTGGATAGAGAGGGAAAGTTTCACTTGTTATTTTGTTTCCAGTCAGTGCGGATAGGGATAGGATAGTTAAGAGCTGCCACAGAATTAATAAACATTAATGGTAGTTGATTGGGATAGGTGAAATGTAGAAGAAGGACATTGTGGAGTGTGAGGTAATGATATTGAGTATGGTACTAACCAAACACCGGATTCCGATTTGTAACTTTATGTATTCATTTGTCAGATAAAATCGTATATACAACATTATGTTTCAAAATATATGTACATTGCAGGATGGATAAATCAAGTAATTAACGTGCAATTTTTCATGCAGTTGTCATTTTAATGGTGAGAGCACTTAAAATCTAATGTGTTAGCATTTTCAAGAATACTATATATTTTGTTAACTGTAGTCACAATGTGGTACAATACATTGCTTGAACTTATTGCTGCTATCCAAGTGAAATTTCATAATCTTTGATCAATATCTTCCCATTAATATCACGATGGGGAGGGGCAAAAAGCACTCTTAAATTCCTATCTTAGCTGTATAGTGAATAGTAGTCTTGACTGACTCTGGTGGTGGATAAATAGGCCTCAGTTTCCTTGGAAAGGCATATTCTTTAAATGAATTCCTAGCTTAAAATTTGTCCTCAGTCCTATATTGAAACACCCATTTAGTAAACAGGATGTTATCAAGGAAGGAAACAAAATATAATATTCCTTTTCTGATTATTGAAAGGATAATAGTGATGCCCAATATGTCATGAATAGAGGAGGAAATTGGATTCTATTCTTAATTCATTGTTAATGACTAAACTTCACAAAACTACTTAGTTTCCATTATACTTTCTTCTGTGTTAATTGTGGAAACAATGGGGTAAGTCTTACTGTAGAAACCAATTATCTTACATGACACCTTTTAATTCTGTAATTTATTGATCCTCATGAAGTTGAGAATTTGAAACCAAGTTTGGCAGTAAGCAGTTAATTAAAATTGTCTTAGCTTAATGGCAATGTGAATAACTTTGAAATCGTCAAGAACAGAATATGCAGACATCACAATTAGATATAGATGTTTATCTGACTTTAAAGACTAAGTTCACTGGTAACTCTGTTTTATTGAGCACCTACTATGTGTCAGGCACTGCCCTGACTGTCTCTATACATACAAGATTGGGAATGAGAGGAAGAATAAAAATTATCTGCTTGAATTCAGTTAAACAAACTATGTGAAAGAAGAGCAAGGAAGATGAATTCTGTCAAAAAGCAAGGCGATTTGTGAATCACCAGTTGCATCCAGTCAGTCAGCTGTTACTTGACTATTTTCAAAATGACTGAATGCAACCAACTGATTTAAAAATCACTAACACTCTGACTAAAGGTCAACTGATTGGTATAAATATAGCCTATTTTCTTTCTTTCCATTGTTCTCTTACAGTCCAAACAGAACAAGAAAAAAACGTTTTGACCAGATTACATCATATAAAATTAGGGTTAGTATGCAAAGTGGAAAAGTGGTTTTTAAGACTCACTGATTAAAAGCAAACATTCCTACGTGTAAAAATAAAGTTTCTGATGATTTCTAGAAAAACGTATACAATACATAAAGTATTTTATCTTAATAAGGAATTTGTAATGAAGGCTTAAATGCTTCACTAATTTGATCTTGCTTATTTTTAAAAAGTATTATTTTTCTGTTGAAATTACTGAAGTCGTATGTAGAAATGAGAATTATTTTCCCCAAGTAACCTAACAATTACAGATTTAGGTCTCTACTTTTGAGCTTAACACTCTGCTAGGCACATGTCACTGGAGAGTTTTCCTTTCTTTTCTTTTCTTTCTTTTTTTTTTTTTTTTTTTGAGGGGAGTCTCCCCTCTGTCCCTCAGGCTGGAGGTTGCAGTTGGCGCGAATCTTTGGCTCACTGCAAGCTCCGCCTCCGGGTTCCGCCATTCTCCTGCCCTCAGCTCCTGAGTAGCTGGGGACTACAGCCATCCCGCCAGGCGCCCGGCTAATTTTTTGTTTATTTTTTAGTAGAATGAATGGGGTTTCACCGTTGGTCTCGATCCCTGACCTTGTGATCCGCCCGCCTCGCCTCCCAAAGTGCTGGGATTACAGGCGTGAGCCACGCGCCCGGCCTTGTTTTTTTTTTTTTGACAGAAACTTCCCCACTGGCAGTTCACCCCAGGCTGGATTAAAGTGGCGTATCTCGGCTCACTGCAACCTCCACCTCCTGGGTTCAAGCGATTCTCTTGCCTCAGCCTCCCAAGTAGCTGGGACTTTTACAGTCATGCGCCACCCATGTCCGGCTAATTTTTTGTTTTGTATATTTTTAGTAGAGATTGGGTTTTGCCATGTTGGCCAGGCTGGTCTCGAACTCCTGACCTCAAGTGATCGCCGTCTCGGCCTACCAAAGTGCTGGGATTACAGGGCATGAGCCACTGCGCTCGGCCAGGTTAATTTTCTTTGTTTGGTACTCTGCAATGACAGGTTAAGTGAATAATCTAGGTTATATTTATTATAATGTTTTTCAGATAATGAGAGAGAAAGAGAGAGAAAGAGAGAGAAGGAGAGAATGGATCACCATTTCTTTAATAGGGAAAAGATAGGTAATTAAACTTGAAAAGTAGTTTTTTTTTTTTTTTTCCTTTTATACGGTTTTTAGTTCCTTTTTTGAGAATGAAGGATTAAGTGTTGACAGGTAATGATCCTAACAGATATCTGTCATATATTCTTAACTGGGAAGAGCTCATTGGAGTGAATCCTGGAGTTGAGTGTCAAAGAGGACCTGGGATCCATCCATACTAGATAAGAGTATAGAACATTAGTTTGTCAAAGGGCATTTAAAAACTTGCTTCCTTAATTCATTTCACAGTTAGGAAAATTGAGGTTCCCAAGGAGAAAATAAAATGTTATGATATCATCCAGTCAGTTAGGTGATCAGTTAGGAGAGTCGGGCTAAAATTCGAGTCTCTAATCCCTAGTTCAGCACTTTTCACCCAACATACAATTACCCATGCTGGTAAAAATCAGATATGTCTGACCAGTGTGCTGAACTCTTCTGACTTGTTTTGAAGAAATGATGATTATGTATCTTTGATTTATCACTCTATAAATTATTTGTTTTTTAAGAACCTCTCATATGTTAATTAGTCTAATGCAGCCATGCCATAATATATACATATTTCATGAAGTCATGTTGTACACCATAAACATGTTATAGTTTTTACTTGGTCAATTAAAAAAGGAACTCCTCAAATAGCACACATTATTTACATTTAGAATGACTGACTTGCTGTGTGCTAGGTCAGAAGTTTATTGGAATGAAAAAAATGCTAGAAAATGATGAAAAAGGAAACAATCTTCAATCTTTGAAAGAGGAAACCTCTTGTATTCTTTTGAGTTATGTCATAAATTCCTTTTAGAATTTATCAACAGGATTGAAAAGTATAACACTTGAGAAATCTTCTACTTCTCAGTCTCTTTCTGTCACAGTTGTTCACCAAGGAAAATCTGATCCTAAATTCTAGACATTCCTCAGATTTACCCAAGAACCAGTAACAGTCTATTGTGCTCTTCTGGATATCAGGAGAACAACTCCTTCAACTTTCAACCAAAGTTTTTCAGCAAAAGAGAAAAAATAAAACAACTCACTCTGATGAGCATCAACTAAGTGCTCTTTCTGTAGGCTAATTGGCTTCCTGGAAGGTGAGTCGGCACTCATTTTGCAATACAAGGCCAAGTGGGTCTTGGCCAAGGGAAAATTAAAATGTATCACATTTAGGTTAAATTAAAGACAGGATCACAAGCTGAGAACCCACATGAATCAGGAGATATTGAATCACAAAGCCTGTTCTGTTTATGGGCAATTGGCCCTGTGAAGACAAATAAAAAATCAATCATTAATTTTCACACTCTGCTTTTGATAGACTTTTTCATTTGAAGGCAATTGCTATAATAATAGTAATAATGGCACCTTATAATTTTACTTTGCTAAGTGCTTTTCTGTCTACTGCTCATAATTCTAATTTCTCTAAATTCGGAGGGGAAAATATGACTTTTATAACTGATGCAAAATGACAATTCAAAGGAAATTCAAAGGGATACTAAAGCTCCAATTATATAGTGCCTAGTATAGGGTGATTATGTTAGGAACCAGTGTGGATAACATTTATCAGAATCCGGAATTTTTTATGGGTTGTTTGATATAGTGCTGGCTCAAAAAAGTGATGCTTTCATTCTGTGAATTATGTTATAGCAGGTTAAAAGTAACCTGTGTGCTTGTCAGTGATGTATCAGTTCAAAAGCAAGCAGTAACTGATTACCTTCTGGTTGATTGTCACATATGCTAAACTCTGAAGATTCAAAATCGAGTAAGACATTGGCCATGCCTTTGAGAAAGGAAGGAGATTTCTGGTAGAAGGAATAGCAGATGTAGAGGCCCAGAGATACAAACAATCATGGTTTGTCTGGGGAAATACAAGAGTTTGTTATGGGCAGATCATTGAGTAAAAGGAGGGTGAAGGGAGTGAGGAAGTAACAGAAGATGAAGATAGGACCACACGATAGAGAGGCTTATGGGCTATGCTAAGGCACACAGACCTGACGCCTAAAGAAGAATGAGCATCACTAAGGGATGTTAATAGTTAATATAGAGGGTGACATGAATTGATTTCTTTTGCAGAAAAATCACTCAAGTGACTTATGGTTGATGGATTAGAGTGAACCCAAGATTGGAGGTTATGGTAATAATCCACTCAAGAGATGAAGACTTGGGCTTTGACAATAGAAATGAAGATGAAAAGGAAAGGATAGATTTGATGACCTTGACAGGTAAAATCAGAAAACATTGATGATTGAATGTGAGGGCTGAGGGAAAAGGAGATGTCAGAGTATCAAGGTGATCTAAATATCCAACTATCAGCTCTTCATCTTACCCCCAAACTTGTTCCTACTTCAGTCTACCCTGCCTCAGTAAATGACAATTCTATCTTTTCAGTTAGTCAGCCCCAAAACATGAACTCATCCTTGACTTTTCTCATTCTCTCATGTTCCACAGCCCATCTGACAATAAATTTGGTTCCACCTTTAAAACACATACAGAATATGACCACTTCTCACCAACTGCACTGCCGCTACCCTGTTTCAATCCATCATCATCTCTCATCTGGACTATTACAACAGCCCTCTGTCTAGTTTCCTTGTACTCACTCCCACCTCAGAGCATATTCTCAGATAAATTATCCAGACGGATTCATTTAAATATAAGTCAATCTAATCAGACCATTATTTCTAATTACCAGGTTACAAAAATACGTGAAGAGACACAACAAATGACACAAGGAAACAATCAGACGAAGCTTTCCAGGATAACTGGTTCAGGCTCTTCAATAAGTTAATGCCATAGGGAGAAAAAATGCAAGTTGGAGTACTGTTCTACATTAAAAGGTATGTGAGAAGCAAAGCAATCAAATAGATACATGGTCCTTGATTTGATTCTGGTTTAAACAAAGCCACTATAAAAGAAATTATGGGGATGATTAGGGAAATATAAATATCAAATAGGAATTAGAGTTGTTAGCTTTGGTAGTTATGATAATTATGCAGAAAAATATTTTACTTATAAGAGATATATACAGAAGTATTTTGGGATTAATTGTCACGATATCTACACTTTAAAATACTTCAACAAAATATACGTGAAGGAATACACTCTGGCATAACGTTAACATGTTACTTCTAGCATAAAGGATGTTTATTATGCTGTTATTTAAACTTTTCTTTATATTTTAATTTTTTTTATGTCAATAAAAGTAGACCATATCTGGATACTCCTCTTCTCAAAATTCCTCCAATGGCTTCCCATACCACTAAGAATACAATTCAATCCTTTTACAATGATCTGAACCTCTCTATCTCTTTGATTTCATCTTCTACCACTCTCTCCCTCATTCACTGTTTCAGGAAGACAGATATCCTTGCCAAGTACTTCCCTTCCTCTGGGCCTTTGCACCTGTTTTTCTAGCTGCCTGGATTATTTTTGTCTCGGATATCCACATAACTCATAGTTTCACGTTATTCAGACTTCTATTTCCCTCATTAGTGAAGCCTTTCTGGATCATCCTTTGAAAAATATCACCCCTTCCATCCACTATTTCTGTGCCTTTACCTTGTTTTATTTTTCTTCTTAACATTTATCACTACCTGACATATAATATTTGTATTTTCATTGTTTGCCTCTCCCCTCCCCATGCCAGCAGACACTTGAATGTAAGTTAAATATTAGCAAAAGCTTACTTGTTTTATTATTATTATTATTGTTATTGCTTTCTGCTATGGCATGGGTAGTGATGAAATAAATCTTTTTTTGAATGAAGTTAGTAAGTAAAGGTGTTTTGGTGGAAAGGCTAAGTTGAGTTTAGGGCATGCTCAGTTTGAGAACTTATAGTTTTA
Source organism: Rhinopithecus bieti (assembly GCF_001698545.2). Classification (NCBI taxonomy): domain Eukaryota; kingdom Metazoa; phylum Chordata; class Mammalia; order Primates; family Cercopithecidae; genus Rhinopithecus; species Rhinopithecus bieti. Next base: position 26,512 of record NW_016820993.1, on the reverse strand, counting down.
TTTCTTCCTTTAAATCTGTATGTCCTTTCTTTCCTTTAGTGGAAATGTCTTGTTCTCTATTTAACTTGGAGAAGTTGTGGTTTTAGATTTTGTGATGAGAAGATAAATAATTTTGCCTCAGTAGTATCTGTTTATGTTCATTGAAGAAGGGAGTAATGTCATCAACTAAAAATGGAGCAAAGATAAAATTAAAATCATGGAAGTTCATGTCTTCTCATTCTATGTACTTCCCTAAGTGAAGAAAAGTGAAAAAGACAGAAAGTCCCCTGAGAAAAGGAATATTTAAGGGGCAAAAGACCAAGAGGAGGACATTTAAAAAACAAGAAAATGTGATTAGAAAAAGGGAAGACAGCCAGGATAATCTAGGTATTATGCAAACTAAGAAATATAATAATTTTTAAAAGGGTATCAGATACCAAATGTCCTAGCATTGGCCATGTAAAATAAAGACATATGAAGACATTTGTTGTCATATGAAGGCAAATGGGAGAAAGGTGAATTGGGGTGTTGGATCCTTGGTTTCAGGAAAGAATAAGAGATACAGAAATAAATATTCAATTTAGGATACTTTTAAAATAAGTTTTGCTGAGAAGGAAAGGAAAAGTAACTTGGGCAGAGGGGCTGGATACAGTGCTAAAGGAGTGACTTTTCTTTACAATTAGAAGACATTTGAACATATTTTAATGCTGAGGTTGATAACACAATAGAGAGAAATAAATTGAAAATCAAATACTAAGAGAAAATATATGAAGAAACAAGCTTTAGGAAGAAACAACAGAGATGGCCCAAGTGACGGTCTCAATAGGAAGAAAGACAATCATGTCTATACAATGGGAAACAAGAATGGATGGGTACAGAGAGAAATCTGTAGGTAGAATATTGGCAAGATAAAGGATTTCATCCTAATTGATTCAATATTAATGTTATAGGAGATTTTGAAAGTGAGGGAATTTGGAATTAGGTAGATAACTTGAGTAGAGAAGCCAAGATTTGGAATAGTTATTTTGAGAAATAGGGATGAACTAAAAATAAGTAAAGGTATTGATAAGTGCTATGAAGGATCCAACTGAAGTAAGAAATCATAGATTTGTAAAATCATTTGTACAAGGTTTTCTTTAGCAGTGCTCAGCTTTCTGGTTATAAAATTGAGGAAGGCAGACTGTGTGCTGAGAATTTGTGAGGCAGGTGCAGCAGCAGGGGCAGTATTGCCTTGTGGTTAATTGTAAAGGTTTTAGTCACAGACAGGGCTTTGAGTTCTGGCCCTGCTAAGTGTATAACTTACATATCCTCCTAAACACTTAAGTTCCTCAACCTTAAAATAGAAGTGATAATAGTAGCTATTTCATGGGGTTAGAAAAATTAGATGAAAGAATCAATGCAAATTGCCTGATACTTAGTGAACCTTCAATAAATGTTATCTAAACACAGAAGAAAAAAAAAAAAAGGATAGGAAGAAGTTGAAAGAGCTGGTGAGACAGAAATCCACCTTCTTGACCATGGGCTCCAGGCAGCATTGGGAACAAAATGAGACTCTGGGGTGTGTGTGTGGGGGGGGGGTTGTAAATTAGAGGCAAATGAAGGAGTCATGGATATGGAGTATGTTATTGAGGCTGAAGAACAGTTGTAAAGGGAGTGAGAGAACTATACAGTAGATAACTCTTTGAGACTAGTATTGACATTTCCAATTTTAAAAAATTAAACGTTTATTAGTAGTTACAAGTCTAGGGTAAGGTCCTACAGGGGATTGCCTGAAGGAAAAAGAAGTTGAAAGGTACTAACATAAGAAGATGCAAAAGTTGTTTTATATTTGTTTTCCTTTTTTGAGACAGGGTCTCACTTTGCTGCCCAGGCTGGAGTGCAGTGGCAAGATCATGGCTCACTGTAGTCTCAACCTCCTGGGCTCAGGTGATCCTCCCATCTCAACTTCCCGAGTAGCTGGGACTACAAGTGCATGCCACCACAGCCGGCTAATTTTTGTATTTTTTGTAGAGAGGAGGTTTCACCATGTTTGCCCAGGCTGATCTCGAATTCCTGAGCTCAAGCAATCTGCCTGCCTTGGCTTCCCAAAGTGCTGGGAATACAGTCATAAGCTATCACACCTGGCTAGGATGCAAAAGTTTGAGGTTGGGTGTTGAAATTGCCCAAAACTGATGGGAGAATAAAGGTGGAGAGATGCCAAAGCCTTCAATGGCTACAGACTGTGTATTAATTTCCAGTGACTGGTGTAACAAATTCTCACAAATTGGTAGCTTAAAATAAAAGAAATTTTATCTATCTTGGTTCAGAGTTCAGAAGTCTGTAATCAAGGTTTCTCCAGGGCTGCACTTCCAATGAAGACTCTAGAAGAAAACACTTTCTTGCCTCTTTAAGCTTCTGGTGGCTCCAGGTATTCTTTTTCTTGTGACTGCTTAACTCTAATCTCTGTCTCTATTTTCACATGGCCTTTTTCTTCTTTTCCTTCTGTGTCTCCTTTGTGTGTCTCATATAAAGGCATTGTAATTGGATTTAGAGTCCATGTGGATAATCAAGGATGATCTCATACAGAGATTCTTAATTACATCTGCACAGACTCTTTTCCCAAATAAAGTCACATTCAGAGGTTCCAGGGGTTGAGACATGGACATATATTTTTGGGGGCCAACATTCAACCCACAACAGGCAGTGATTTGACAGTTAAAACACTGATGGCTAAATGTCTAACTACATTTCATCTCTCAGATCCTATGGACACATGTTACAGTTAGTAGAGTTCAAACATAACGTTAATCTCTGTTTTGATGATGCAAGAACTTTTTACTTTTGCAAATACTTTCTAGCTTTCATTACTGGGGACAATATACTTAAGAATAGTGGTAATATTAAACTGCGTATTCATGGGAGGTCATTAATAAAAAACCTATTACATATATCTGTGGCAATTCTAATTGATTCCTGGGTTCAATGGATCCAGCTATCTTGTCTAAGAGTACTTAAAATATTTTCACATTATTTTGTTATTTGTCAGCTAAATAATGAAGGGATGAACAAATGTGGCCTGTGAGAATGCTGTGGTCAAGGGTAGGGGGTAGATCAACTAGGGAGTAAAGGGAGCAAGAAAAGAGAGGCTGAGGTTGGGGCTACTATCTCAGTCCAACTTCAGTCCCCTGGAACCAAGGTGTACACCCTCCTTATTTGGTCCTGAAGTTAGAATTTGATAGGTAGATTAAACTGAACTTTAGGGGATATTGCCCCTTTTGTGGAAGGTCACCAGAGTTTGTTCTATCACCTTGAGTTCTATTTTTCTGGAGTGATGAATAATCATCTAATGAAGGAATGTTCCAGTGTTACCTAAATTCTCACTAGACTTGTTGATGAATCAGACATTGAATCTATTAATTTAAAAATGATAAGTAAAAGTTACAAGGAAATCTGAAATGTCCCTACTGTCCAATAAATCCCATCTCCTCCCAGAAGGGAGATCACAAGATCTAAATGTGGCTTGATGAGAATGGTGGCCTGGTTGAGGGAAGGCATGGAAAGGTCATAAACTCTGTTAACAAAGGAATGTCCCATCCACTCTACGTGCACCAAATCAAGTATTAAGTGGTCGAGTCACTATCTCTCTGGACATACCTGAAGAAGTTGGCAAGGGCCAATTCCAGTTCTCCTTTTTCTGGACTCTGACACGACTGCCCTTCAATTTGTCTTGTCATTACATTATCCTTCCTACTTTAATAGATTTGCAGAACCTTTTATAACTTCCAAGTTGATAATTTATTTTATGCTGATTGCATTGAAGGTTGGCGGCTTCCTAGGAAGACGCTTTACTCTTGTTAGTAATACGTCACCCTGCTGGATGGGTAACTTCAGGGAAGGCTTCCAGTAGCCAGCTGCTTTCATTCACAGGCAAGTTTTAATCTGAAAAGATCCCATTTCGAATGCTTTTCTTTTCATCCTTTTATTCTTTCATGTCCACCTTGGTTCCACATCATCTTAGCTACTTTCATCCTTCTGGAGATTATTCATAAACCAAATATATACAACCAGGATGTCTACTGCTCATGATATGCAATTTTCCATAAAGGTAATTGTTTACACTTTTCTTTCATATGCAAAAACATAAAATATACAAGTTATAACATGTAAAATATACAAGTCGAAATGTTCCAGTGAATCTTTACTAGACAACTTTCCTGGAGACAATATTTTGTGGATTGCATAGCAATTAACACCAAATCATCATATCATTAGAGATAGCCTCATAAAATTCCTTCATTCTGTGCTGTATAGAACAAATCAATAAATGTTATGCTTCTTTTCCAAGATTTTCCAGTGAGGTCAGTTGTGATTCAGGGTAAACAAGAGAGCATCTAGGACAGTTAAGATATGTGGGGGCACTTGTAACTTCCACATCTCCTCAAATCAGGGCTATCTAAATTTATCTGGAAATTTAATGCTTGATCAATGTTTGCTAGTGAACATATAGTTATTAGAAAAAGAATCATACTATCATTTACGTCTGATGTGGCAATTCTTAACACATTTAATCTTACTTTTGAAGAAATCTTAAAGAAAGCAGGTGAAAGGGGAAGATGGGTTAACGTATGAATTATATATCTTCTTGTTGCATTGGAAACACATGTGCACACATCTAATTATGTGCAAACAATAAATAAAGATCATCTGCACAGGCTACATGGACTTTTGTACAGATCCAATATTTAGGAAGAAAGAGTAAAGGTAACCACATTGCTCTAGGTGTACAGAAAGGAGGTTTGTGAAGATAAATTTTAGTAGAACCATTCATTAAGCCTGTGCTTGCTAAGTGCCACAATAGATGATTTCACTAAACTATATGAATCAAGAGAGCATTTCACTTTTTTTGAACTGAATGGAAGAAAAGGCTGGCTGTTTAATATGATTATTTTCATTTTGTCTATTCTAGTTTATATTATTAACCAACCCTGAAGCCTACTTGCTACCAGCAGAGGGAGCTCAAAGACAAGTTGCCAAGCTGAAGTAACATGCAGGAGAATGGCGGCCTTTTGATGGGTGTGGGGTAGGGGCTACAGGTATGAGATTGTTCAAGAATGTACATCACTCGAAAAAAAGCCACAAAATAATTGCCAAAAGTGCATAGATGACATAAATGAAGTCAAGTTTGGGAATCTATTAAAAGGGTCATTTTCTTTTCATTTATTTAATTTATTTATTTTATTATACTTTAAGTTTCCTAGGGTACATGTGCATAACGGCAGGTTTGTTACATATGTATACCTTATGCCATGTTGGTGTGCTGCACCCATCAAACTCGTCAGCCACCCATCAAGTTCATCATTTATATCATGTATAATCCCCACTGCAATCCCCTCCCTCCTCCCCCTCCCCATGATAGGCCCAAGTGTGTGATGTTCCCTTCCCGAGTCCAAGTGGGATCTCATTGGTTCAGTTCCCACCTATGAGTGAGAACATGCGGTGTTTGGTTTTCTCTTCTTGTGATAGTTTGCTAAGAATGGAATGGTTTCCAGCTGCATCCATGTCCTACAAAGGACGCAAACTCATCCTTTTTTTATGGCTGCATAGTATTCCCATGGTGTATATGGTGCCACATTTTCTTTAACAGCCAACAGACACATGAAAAAATGCTCATCATCACTCGCCATCAGAGAAATGAAGAAATCCAAAACCACAATGAGATACCATCTCACACCAGTTAGAATGGCAATCATTAAGAAGTCAGGAAACAACAGGTGTTGAAGAGGATGTGGAGAAATAGGAACACTTTTACACTGTTGGTGGGATTGTAAACCTAAGTTCCAACCATTATGGAAAACAAGTATGGCAATTCCTCAAGGAATCTAGAACTACATGTACCATATGGACCCAGGCATCCCACTACTGGGTATATACCAAAGGATTAAATTATTCTACTACAAAGACACATGCACACATATGTTTATTGCGGCACTATCACAATAGCAAAGACTTTGGAATCAACCCAAATGTCCCATCTGTGACAGACTGGGATTAAGAAAAGGGTCATTTTTCAAACACCACATTTTACCCCTTCCTATTCATCTACTGATTAAAAATGAATTTAACAAGTTAATCATTACATCCTTTTCTTAACAGGGAATGGAGGAGTACCTAAGCAGTTGTTGGGAAACTTTCTAGTTTATTCTTCTAACCATTGCGCCTCAAAACAATCTTAAAATATCTGCACTTAGAGAACTCCAATTATATATTTTAAAATTAGGTTAAAGTTGATTTTATCACACAGAGATTTGCCATCCATCTTTTAATGGTCATGTTTAATAATCCTCTTTATGTTAAGAGGCTTTTTTCCCTGCATATACATTTGCTCGAGCTTATTCAAACAAACTGTGTGACAATATGTACACAGAGATCTAATTTGAGCCATTGTTTTGTGAACAGTTTGGTGTCTACTATAATCTGAATGTTTGTGCCTCCCAAAATTCATATGCTGATACTTAATTCCCAAGGCAGTAGTATTAAGATATCTAACCTTTGGAAGGTAATTAGGTCATCAAGGCAGAGCCCTCCTGAATTGGATTAGTGCCTTTATAAAAGAGGCCAGAAGGAGGCTGTTTGCTTTACTGCCATGTGAGGACGCCGCGTGGAAGGTACCATCTATAAGGAATGAGTCCTCACCAGATATCAAATCTCCTGAAGCCTTGATGTTGGACTTTCCAGCCTCCAGAACTGTGAGCAATATATTTTTGTTTATAAATGACCCAGTCCAAAGCATTTTATTATCGTAGCCCCAAAGGACTAAGACAGTGTCCCACCTACATTCATGTATCAATTTATCCAACATATATTTATTGAATGCCTGTGATATACTAGTTGCAATGATGAGATCAATGGACCCACTAGGGAATATGACAAAGAAACTTACAGTCTACTGGGTTAACAGGCAATAACTGATCCAACAAATAATATAATTTCAGAGAAATGGCATGAAGAAATTATGAGGATAATATGAAAGAGTGACTGGATGGGAGAGGGGGCATATCTCTCAGAGATGATAATATTAAACCAGAGATCTAAATAAGGAGAAGGCCATACAAGGATCTAGCTGTGTTTGGCAAACTTTTTCTCAAAGGACTTGTGAGTCATATGATATTTGTCTCAACTTCTCAACTCTGCCACAAAAGCAGCCGCAGTCAGTAGTAAATGAATGAGCATAACTATGCTACAATAAAACTTTATTCACAAAAATAGATCCATGAAAGGGGAAACATCTTTCAGGCAAAGGGAATAGAAATTTAAAAGTCCAAAATCAGGAATAAGCTTGGCATTTTATAGGAACAAAAAGTCTGGTATGACTGGAGAATATTAAGCAAGGAAAGAATGAGACTAGCATATGTCAGAGAGATAAATACTGGGCAGGCCAGCTTGTAGTTTGTGGTAAGTTGTTTGAACTTTATTCTAAGTATAAAAGGAAACTTTTGGAGAATATTAAGCAGGTTATTATTAACATAATTATTAACATAATCTGATGTGCATTTTAAAAGTTGAACTCTGACTGTTGTGTGGAAAGTAGATTTTAGGGAGGAAGAGTAGAAGTCAAAGAGTAGTTACTAGTTGGTTCTAATGAGAGGTGATGGCAGATTTGATTAGGATAATAATCAAAGTAGAGATAGGAGTAGAGATAGCAGTGGATGGACTCAGTGTGTGTGTTGGAGGTATAATCAATAGGAGTCACTGATGGACAAGAAAGATAAAGAGGGAAATCCAGTTTTTAACTTGAGCCTCTAGGTAAATGGTGATACCATTTACTGAGTTGGGAGAGATTAAAAGAGAAGCAGTATTTGGGGGCAAGACAGAAACCATAAGTACTCTTTTGGACATAAGAAAGTTACAGTTGCCTATTAGATATTCAAGGAGGCAACTGGAGATATGAGACTGGAGCATGGAGCATACGGCAATTCTAGCAATATAACTTTAGGGGCCATTTATTAATAAAAAATATCAAGTCTAAACATATAACTTTTCAAGTCATTAGTTAACAGATAATATCAAAACCATTTAGTTAAATGTGCTCACCTAGGGACAGTGTATTGGACAGAGGAGATAAATGAAGATGGGTACCAAGTCTTGAGGTCCTCAATATTTAGAGTTTGAACAGAGAAGAAGCATCAAAGGAAACTGTTTTTCCTCATTGGCTATGAGGAAGATAGGAGAGTGTACCCCTACTGGAATTAAATGGAGAAATGTCCCAAGATGAGAGAGTAGCCAATAATCAATAGTGGTCAGTCAGTTTCAGCGACCAGCCAAGAAGGTAGCAAGCAGGGAAGCTGAAACCAGACAAAACCTGTTGGTGTTCTTCTTAAGTGGGAAAAATGTATAGTGTATCTAAGCACCAAATGATCACTCTACTTTTAAAAAATGTATTAGTTTGAACACTTTGGAGGCTGTGTTGTATACTCAACCTATGATGGTCTAAATATCCTAATTGTTTTCACATTTTTACCACAACGACAAGGAGCAGTTCTTTAGTTAGAGTATTCCCAGTGCTGTTTACTTCTGTTCTGGCCCCATCTTATCCAGTTTGCTTCTCAGTTTTCCAGTACCAATTCTAACGTAAAATGAAATAACACCAACGGTGATTTCCAAAATGGTGAGTCCAAAGCGCTGGACTATTTGATGCTTCAGTTTCTTGAAGAAATGAAAAAAGGGAATCGGAGATCCACAGCAGGCATCAGAGAGATCCTTGGCAAGAAAGGAACACTATTCTGGATGTATGAAGAGACACAAAAAGTAAGACAGACCTGTTATTTTCCTGGCATCAGGAAAGATGCTCTTAGCAATGAAGAGCCATGGTTGTCTCTGAGAATTCCAGTCTCAGTGTCTTTACTGTTGCTGTGAGGTTCTGCCAATTGACACTTGCCTTTGCCTCCATATTAAATGGAATCACTGTGTCTGGGAAAAGAAAGCTGTCTAGTGCTCAAAAGAAATAATAAACTAGATGAAACAGAGAAATAGACAGTTGTTTGCAAAAGTTATGTTTATGAAGGGAAAAAATCTAATAATGATTTAAGTATTTTGGACTTTTCTATTCACACAAGATTGCTTTGAACGTTCATGTATCAGTTTTTCTGTGAACACATGCTTGTGGTTCTGTGGGATATAATAGTAAGAGTGGAATTGCTGAGTAATATGGTAACCTTATGTTTAACTGCTTGAGGAACTGCCAAACTGTTTTCCAGAGAGGATGTAGCAATGGACATTCCTGTCATCAATGTATGGGGATCCCAATTTCTCCACGTTCTAATCGACACTTCTTATTTTTCCATTTATGGTAATGATGATGATGAATCCCATCCTAATGAGTGTGAAATGGTCAGAGGAGCATCTGCCCTAGTGACAGTCCAGAGAACCTTTTGATTTTATGGTTTTCATTTATATTTCCTGATGACTACTGATGTTGAGCATCGATTCATGTGCTTATTGACTATTTGTATATCTTCTTAAAAATCTCTATTCAAATTTTTTGGTACATTTTAATAGGGTTGTTTATATTTTTCTTGTTGAGTTGTAAGAGTTCTTTATGTATTCTGGATACTAGACCCTTGTTAGGTATATATTTTGCAAATATTTTCTCCCTTTTTTTATATTTTTTGAGATGGAGTTTTGCTCTTGTTGCCCAGGCTGGAGTGCAATGGTGCGATCTTGGCTCACCACAAGCTCCGCCTCCCGGGTTCAAGCAATTCTCCTGCCTCAGCCTCCCGAGTAGCTAGGATTACAAGCACTACACCACCATGCCCAGCTAATTTTGTATTTTTTTAGGTAGAGCGCCGGTTTCTCCATGTTGGCGTCAGGCTGGTCTTGAGGCTCCCGACCTCAGGTGTGATCTGCCTGGGCCTCAAGCCTCCAAAGCTGCTGGGATTAGCTGGGATTACAGGCGTGAGCCACCGCATCTGAACTGTTTTCTCCCATTTTGTAGGCTGCATTTTTACTTTCTTAATAGTGTCCTTTTGAAGTGCAATTTTTGAAAAATTTGAGAAAGTCCATTTTACCTGTTTTTTCTTTTGTTACTTGCCCTTTTGTTGTCATATCTAAGAAACTGTTGCCAAATTTTAGATCAAAAGATTTACTAATATGTCTCCTTCTAAAAGATTTATAGTTTCAGCTCTTACATTTGAGTCTTTGATATATTTCGAGTTAATTTTACATATGGTGTAAGGTAGGTGTCCAAATTCATTCTTTTGCATATGGGTACTCAGTTGTCCCAGAGCCATTTGTTGAAAAGAGTATTATTTCCCCCACTAAGTGGTCTCCAGACCCTAGTCATAATCAATTGATTATAGATGAATGAGTTTATTTCTGGACTTTCAATTCTACTCCATTGATCTACATGTCTATACTTATGCCAGTGCCACAGTATTTTGATCATTGCAATGAGCTGTAGCTCTAGCTTTGTAGTAAGTTTTGACATCAGGAAATGTGAACCTTCTGACTTTATTCTTCTTGTTCAAAATTGTTTTGCTTATTCAGTGTCTCCCTTGAATTTCCCCGGGAATTTTAGAATCAGTTAGTACATTTTGCATTCCCACCAACAGTGTGCAAGGGTTCCAATTTCTTCATCTCCTAATCAACTGTTTTCTTTATTTCTTGGATAATAGCCATTCTGACAGATGTAAAGTGATAGCTCATTGTGGTTTTGATTTGCATTTCCCTTATGATTATTGATGTTGAGAATTTTCTTATACACCTGTTGCCCATTTGTATGGGCTATGAAACATTTTGGAAAATGAAGGTAAATAAGTGTTTCTGAACATCTAGAGTTTAAGGCTTTAATAAAACCAGAACATACTAGGAAAAGAAGTCACTGGTACATCTTATATTCCTTAGCCTATTTTTAAATCAGGTTATTAGACTTTTTTACTATTGAGTTGTATGAGTTCTTTATATATTTTGAAGATTGACACCTTATTAGATATATGACATACAAATATTTTATTCCGTTCCGTAGGGTGCCTTGTCACCATGTTGATTGTTTTCTTTGCTGTGCAGAAGCTTTTTAGTTTGTTGTAGTCCCATTTGTTTATTTTGTTGCCAGTTGTTTTTGCTGTCACATCCATGAAATTATTGTCAAGACTAATGTCATGAAGCTTTTCCTTGAGTTTTCTTCTAGTTTTATAGTTTCAAGTCTTAATATCTAAGTAGTTAATCCACTTTGATTTGAGTTTTGTGTATGGTATGAAATAAGGGTTCATTCTTATTTTGTTTTTTGTTTTTTGTTTTTTGTTTTATTTTTGCATGTGGATATCCCATTTTTCCAACAACATTTGTTGAAGAGACTATCAATTCCCCGTTGTGTATTCTTGACACCCTTGTCAAAGATCAGTTGATCATATATACATGGATTTATTTCTGGCCTCTCTATTGTGTTCTATTGGTCTATACATCTGTCATCTGTTTTTCTTTTTCTCTTTTCTTTCTTTCTTTCTTTCTTTCTTTCTTTCTTTCTTTCTTTCTTTCATCTTTCTTTTTCTTTCTTTCTCTCTTTCTTCTTCTTTTTTTTTAGACAGGGTTTCACTCTGTCATCCAGACTGGAGTGCAGTGGCATGATCACAGCTCACTGAAGCCTGAACCCCTGGGTTTAAGTGATCCTCCCACATCAGCCTCCCAATTAGTATTATCATGCCCAGCTAATTTTTGTATTTTTGTAGAAACTGTGTTTTGCCATGTCGGCAGGCTGGTCTCAAACTCCTGGGGTCAAGTGATCTGTCCACCTTGGTCTTTCAAAGAGCTGGGATTATAGGTGTGAGTCACAGTGTCCAACCTATATATATTTCTTTATGCCAGGAATGTACTGGTTTGATTAATGTAGCTTTGAAATTTATTTTGAAATCAGGAAGTATGATGCCTCTAGCTTTGTTCCTTTACAAATTTGTTTAGCTATTCATAGTCATTTATGATTAAATATGAATTGTCAAATTGTTTCAATTTCTGTGAAAAAATTCATTTGGGATTTATTAGGGATTATATTGAATCTGTAGATTACTTTGGGTAGTATGGACATTTTAACAATATTAAGTTTTCCAATTCATGAACATAAGATGTCTTTCCAACTGGAGGTTCCAAGATGGCCAAAAAGGAAGACCTCCAATCTACAGCTCTCAGCATGAGCGATGCAGAAGATGGGTGATTTCTGCATTTACAACTGAGGTAATGGATTCATCTCACTGGGGCTTGTCAGACAGTGGGTGCAGCCCATGGAGCATGAGCTGAAGCAGGGCAGGGTATCGCCTCATTCGGGAAGTACAAGAGATCACAGAATTCCCTTTCCTAGCCAAGGGAAGCCATGACAGGTGGTACCTGGAAAATCGGGACACTCTCACCCTAATACTGTGCTTTACCAATGGTCTTAGTGAATGGCACACCAGGAGATTATATCCTGCGCTGGGCTGGGAGGGACCCATGCCCACAGAGCCTTGCTCACTGTTACCACAGCAGTCTGAGATCAAATTGCAAGGTGGCAGCGAGGCTGGGGGAGGGGCATCTGCCATCACTGAGGCTTGAGGAGGTAAACAAAGTGGCCAGGAAGTTCGAACTGGGTGGAGCACACCACAGCTCAAGGAGGACTGCCTGTCTCTGTAGACTCCACCTCTGAGGGCAGGGCATAGCTGAACAAAAGGCAGCAGAAATTTCTGCAGACTTAAACTTCTCTGTCTGACAGCTTTGAAGAGTAGTGCTTCTCCCAGCACGGAGTCTGAGATCTGAGAACGGACAGACTGCCTCCTCATGTGGGTCCCTGACCCCGAGTAGCCTAACTGGGAGGTACCTTGCAGTAGGGACCAACTGACACCTCATATGGCTGGGTGCCCCTCTGAGAGGAAGCTTCCAGAGGAAGGATAACGNGAAATTTCTGCAGACTTAAACTTCTCTGTCTGACAGCTTTGAAGAGTAGTGCTTCTCCCAGCACGGAGTCTGAGATCTGAGAACGGACAGACTGCCTCCTCATGTGGGTCCCTGACCCCCGAGTAGCCTAACTGGGAGGTACCTTGCAGTAGGGACCAACTGACACCTCATATGGCTGGGTGCCCCTCTGAGAGGAAGCTTCCAGAGGAAGGATAACGAAGCAACATTTTCCGTTCTGCAATATTTGTTGTTCTGCAGCATCTGCTGGTGATACCCAGGCAAACAGGGTCTGGAATGGACTTCCAGCAAACTCCAACAGACCTGCAGCTGAGGGTCCTGACTGTTAGAGGGAAAATTAACAAACAGAAAAGACATCCACACCAAAACCCCATCTGTATGTCACAATCATCAAAGACCAAAGGTAGATAAAACCACAAAATGGGGAGAAACCAGAGCAGAAAAGCTGAAAATTCTAAAAACCAGAGGGCCTTGTCTCCTCCAAAGGAATGCAGCTCCACACCAACAATGGAATAAAGCTGGATGGAGAATGACTTTGACGAGTTGAGAGAAAAAGGCTTTAGATGATTGGTAATAACAAACTTCTCCAAGCTAAAGGAGGATGTTTGAACCCACTGTGAAGAAGCTAAAAACCTTGAAAAAAGATTAGATGAATGGCTAACTAGAATAAACAGTGTAGAGAAGTCCTTACATGATGTGATGGAGCTGAAAACCACGTCATGAGTACTACGTGATGCATGCACAAGCTTCAGTAGCTGATTCAATCAAGGGAAGAAAGGGTATCAGTGACTGAAGATCAAGTGAATGAAATGAAGCCAGAAGAGAAGTTTAGAGAAAACGAGTAGAAACAAAGCCTCCAAGAAATATGGGACTATGTGAAAACACCAAATCTACATCTGATTGGTGTTCCTGAAAGTGATGGAGAAAATGGAACCAAGTTGGAAAACACTCTTTAGGATATTATCCAGGAGTACTTCCCCAACCTAGCAATGCAGGCCAATGTTGAAACTCAGGAAAAACAGAGAATGCCACAAAGATATTCCTCAAGAAGAGCAACTCCAAGACACAAAATTGTCAGATTCACTAAAGTTGAAATGAAAGAAAAAATATTAAGGGCAGCCAGAGAAAAAGGTCGGGTTACCCACAAAGGGAAGCCCATCAGGCTAACAGCAGATCTCTCGGCAAAAACTCTACAAG